>NC_041230.1:53143717-53171371 GCF_002837175.3 Physeter macrocephalus | reverse complement strand
GTGAGCTGGGGCTACTCTTCGTTGCAGTGCGTGGGCTTCTCATTGCGGTGGCTTCTCTTGTTGCGGAGCACGGGCTCTAGAGCGCAGGCTTCAGTAGTCGTGGCACGTGGGCTCAGTAGCTGTGGCTCGCGGGCTCTAGAGCGCAGGCTCAATAGTTGTGGCGCACGGACTCAGTTGCTCCGCGGCATGTGGGAATCTTCCTGGACCAGGGCTCGACCCCGTGTCCTCTGCTTTGGCAGGCGGATTCTTAACCACTGCGCCACCAGGGAAGTCCCCATCTCAAGATTCTTAACCTACACCTGCAAAGACCCTTTCTCCAACTGAGGTCACCTTCCCAGGTTTCAGAGGTTACGACACGGACATTTCTTTTTTGGGGCCACCACCAACCAGCAGTAGCCGTTCAAAGACCCTCACCTGCACTGAGGTAGTGGCAGTTGTAGCAAGAAACTGTCCCATTTCATTTGCTCGGAAAGCAAAACCGGAGCGTGGAGCGGGGAGGAGAGGACGGAGGATGTGTTCTCGGGTGTGGGCTCGGCTGCTGCGATAAAGGTCCAGATGACATGTGTCTAAACAAGGGAGAACGTAAATCTCGCCCGTGGGCGGTGTCCCACACGGCACGTGGGACTGAGAGGTCGGTCCACAGTGTCAGGGGACCAGAATTGCTGTCTTTCTGGTGTGTCTGCCGACCATAGGCTGCTGCCTGCATATGCATGAGTCTCCCCAAGAGCAAGTCTGCTTCTGAGCAGGGGAAGGACGCGAGGGCGGAGGTGAGGGGAGAGCATGCCCAGAGCTAGTGTTGAGGTTGGTGTACACGGGCCCGGGGGGTTCCTTATGGTCAGCGTGTGTTTCGATTTCTCAGGGACTGTCTGTACTGCTTGTTCACTGTTTGGACTGCAGCCCCAGGAAGTTATATGCACATCACTTGCACTCGCATCCCATTGGCCAGCATCTGGTCATGTGACCACAGCTAGCTGCAAGGTAGTCTGGAAGTGTCTTCTTTATTGGAGGTGACCTTCTGCTGGGTGGAAAGTTCGATTACCGTGAAAGAAGAGGGAAATGAGTTGCCAGTGACCATCTCTGCAAAGGAGGGGACTGGCATTCTGGGGACAGGCTCAGCTTTTCCTGACTCTTCGGCTGCCTGGGAATTGGGTGGAAGGCTGATGGGTCTTTGCCTGGGAAAGTCCTAGATCTTTACGGTGTCCTGGATCCTTGGGCACAGCTGCTATGGGCCATTGCTGGCTTAGCTTTGCTCCTTGTGCACTGGCTGACACCCCCAGCATGGCAAGGGTCCGGCTCTGTCCTTTGAGATGTTGACCCACTCCCAGCCTGTGAGTGTGAGGGGAAATGCATTGATTGTACACTTAGATGCCAGGCACTGCCCTAGGCATTTCCCCGTGCATTATTGTTAGTTGAGAAGCTGCAGGAGCTTCTGGCCAACAGCCCTCTGCACAGTGGGTTGCAGACATCCCTCCAGAGTAGCTTATCCAAGGCCTTTGGGGGCCTGCAGGCAGCTCCCCGTGCAAATTCTTCTTTAGGATGTTATGCAGCCCCGCAGGTTCAGTGACGTTACTGTCCACAGGAAGATGAGGCTACCTCCTTTCCTTGGCAATGTCCCACTTGCTTGGTTTGTTTCGGAGCTTCCTGCCAGACCCCAAAACCAAACACCCTCCATCGTATTGTCTTTGAGGCTCAGTGACAATGGAAAATGAAATTGCCCTTTGTGAGAGATGGAGCTTTTCCTTTGTCTTCCTATTCCAGCTCACCCCCTTCATTCATTCACTCAGCAGATAACAAATAAGAGCCATGTACTGAGTCCCTTCCAGGGGCCAGGCCCTGTGTCAGAATTTGCCAGACGTCCTCTCCATGGCCAATCAGTGTGGGATATCGTGGCTAGACAGACACAGGTGCAACAATATAATGCATAACTATCGTGTTAAAAACAGTGTGGATTGTCCAAAAATAAGATGAAAGTGGGTCCAGCCTCACTAGGACTCTTGGGGAAATGCAAATAAAAAATTCACCGAGCCCCACCTCTGGATATATTTCCAAAAGACTCGATGGCAGTGTTTTGAAGAGCTATTTGCACACCCATGTTTATAGCAGCTCTGTTCACAGTAGCCCAGAGGTGGAAGCAGCCCCAGTGTTCATCAACGGATGCATGGATAAACAAACACTGTCCATCCCAACAACGGGATATTATTCAGCCGTAAAGAGGAAGGAGATTCTCACACGTGCTACAACATAGGTGAACCTCGAGGGCATTACGCTAAGTGAAATACGCCAGTCACAAAAGGGCAAATACTGTCGGATTCCGCTTACATGAGGTCCCTGGAGTATCACATTCACAGAGATGGGAAAGTACCATGGTGGGTGCCAGGAGCTGGGGCAGGGGAGATGGGAGTTCGACGGGGTTTCAGTTTGGAAAGACGAAAAAGTTAAGGAGACCTGTTTCACAAGAATGTGAATGTGCTTATTACTCCTGAACTGTACGCTTAAAAATGGTGAAGGTGGTACATTTTATGTTATGTGTTTTTTGCAACAATTACAAAAGAGAAAACAAGTTAACATTATTTTACCCATTGGATTACATCTGTTAACGGTGGGAGTGTGAGTCACTAAAACTCTCTAGGGAAAGTAGTCTTGAAACGTCCTTAACATTTTAAATGCACGCATCGTTTGCTGCCCCAGTCCCTCACTTGGAAATCTCCAGAAACAAAGAAGGTGGCCGGTTGGTGTAAATAAGGTCCTTGGAGTCCGTCAGCCCTGTGCCCAGCACTCAAGACGTAGCTGTGGCTACAACTGTTGCAGTGACACAGTAGTGATGGGAGGGTCCTCCTGCCCCCACCCCGCAGGCAGGGGTCTCCAGAGCAACAGACCAACCGGATAAAGAGGTAGGAGAGATGCGTTATACATACGGGATATATACAGAGATTTGCTTCAGGGACTTGGCTCACGTCACCGCAGAGACCGGCGAGTCCGAGACCTGTAGGGCAGGCCGGAAACTCAGGCAGGAGTTGATGCTGCTGCTGTCTTCAGGCAGAATTTCTTCTTCTCTGGGAAACCTCAGTTTTGCTCTTCAGGCCTTCACCTGATTGGGTGAGGCCCACCCACAGGCTCCAGGGCCTCCTCTTTGACTTAAAGCCAACTGACTGTGGATTCTGTCCACATCTCCCAGACACCTTTGAAGCAACACCTAGATGAGTGTTTGGTTGAATAACTGGGTGCTACAGCCTGGCCAAGTCCCCACGTAAACCAGACCATTGCAGGGGCAGATCACACTGTGCTTGGCTGGGTCCCTCTTTCCCTGCAGACCCCAGCTCCGGGGACCAGGCAGGGCTGTGAGCGGCTCTGCCAGTGTCTTCTGTGGGTTCCATTTGCTCAGCCCATCCAGTCAGAATTATCTTAAGGGATTGGCTGAAACATTGAGGTTTTAGCCAATCATTCTCCATGGCCGAGTTTGTCAATTTGACCAAAAAAAAGATCCGAGTCTCCACCACTTGCTGGCCTTTCTGCCACGAGACAAGTTGACATGTGGAGAGCCTTCTCATCAAAGGTGGCCCCTGCCCATGGGTTGGTGGTGGGGCCATCACGCAGATGCAGGAAGCGAGAATAACCATAGCTATGCTTCCTGAGCACTTATGATGCACCAGGAGGCTTTAGCCACTTTACAAGTATTAACTCCTTTAATTATACAGCTAGATGCTGTGATTACACCCACTTTACTGATGAGGAAACTGAGGCCCCCAGGGGCTAAGTTACCTGCTCAGGGTCATGCGGCTAATACATGGAGGAGTCAGGATTCAAACCCAGATTCTCTGGCTCCAGAATACATTTCTCCTGAGCCTATAGCATGTGCCATCCTAGGATGTCACTATCTGTCCCTTTGTCGGACTGGGGAGGTGACAGCTGGGGGCAGGACACACATCTGGGAGTCTCAGCCCCAACCCAAAGTTCCTCTGTGGACAAACACAAACTTCATTTCTCTCTTGAGGATGCATCTCCTTATCCAAAGCAGGACTTAATCCCCCCGTCTCTTCTCTGGAATGTTTCGAGAATTTGTGTCTGTCAAACGCTTTGGAGAAACATGAAAAGAATTTTTTAAATGCCAGGTCTTTTTTTTTTTTTTTTTTTTTTAATCAATTATAGATTTGCCTTTGGGGGTAACCCTACAACAACCTAAAATCCCAAACTCTCATCCCACTGGAGCGAACAAAAATAATCGCTCCGTTAGGTTTTCAGCGATCGCTTAGGATTTCACGTTCACAGGCACCAAGGAGAGAAGTGAGATCTGGGGAGGAATTCTGGAGCCTCGAGCCCCGCGCGTTCCCGACTCTGAGCTGCACGGCCGCGCAGCCAGCTTGAGGGTTTGCAGGCAGCGTTTGCACAGGCAAAGCACTTCTGACAGGTCCTCTTGAGGGGTCTGGTCTGGTAACTAGACGCTCTGCAAACTGGAAGAAATTAGCCCCGACCACAGACCATCCAACAGATCCATATTTAATAATACTTCCCAAATGTGTGAAGCACTTAGTTTTAGAATAACAGGAAGACGGGAATCTCCTGGAACTGCAGATTTGAATTTCATCCTGGCTGTCACATCCTCCCGGGCAGACCTGCTCTCTCTGGCCAGTGAAGAGTGGCGGGCACGGCCCCGTCCAGCCGCCCAGCGTTCCCCCACCTTGGGGCTGGCGTGTCTCGGGGAGGATGACATCCCCGTGCCTTGCATCCTGGCCTGGTGTGCTTGCGTAAGGCGCCCGTGACCCGGCCAGGCCCGGAAGCGTGAGCGCCTCCATGGGGTGCACCGGGCCACGGAAACCACCACAAAATCGCTGCCTTCTTTCTGCTTTGCTCCGTACAGCTGCCCGCCTCGTGGCGGCTCCAGGAGGCCCTTCTGACAAGAGAGCATTGTGACTGGGGTCTGACCCCTCCCTGTCACAAAGGGGCCTTTCACGGCTGTGATCTGGGGGGGCGGGGACCGCACACCCTCTCTTCAGCCAGCTCTGGGCACGGCAGCCCCGGCTCACCGAGCGGTACCTGGAACCAGCCCTCATCTGGAATCAGACCCTTTATTTGATTTCCAACAGAGAGCCCTCCTGACAGCGGCAAACTTGTTTGTCCAGGAGAGAAGTGGTTGGCTGTTTACTCCAACAGAGATGGTATGGGAGGCTCACAGATCCCGCTGTCTGAAAAGCGATTTCCTTCTGGAAGAAAGGCTCCGTATGGATGGATGGATTTATGGTGTCAGCGGTTTCGGAAGGATACAAAAGAGATGGAGGGCCCCGTTACGTGCGGCGAGCTTGGTGCCTTGGAGAAAGGACGGGAGGGAGAGAAACTTCGCGCTCTGTCCTTCGGGCCCCCGGAGTATTGACCCACCTGAACAAATAGCTAATTCACAAATGTCTCCCTCCTGCAAAAGGCGTCTCAGAGAGGGAGGGCGGGCGTGGACCTCGGCTGGGCTCGTGGAGAGCGCGGCGCGGTGTGCGCATGCCCGTGCTGGGGATCTCAGATGTAATCGCTTTCAGCGGAACACGGCCCTGCTGTGTCATCAAGCCGAGGGGGCTGCGGGCTCCCAGAGTTTAAGTGATTTCATGTGCATTTGGTGATTATGCTGCTCTCCTTGGATAAAAGTGCTGCTTTATTTTCACCTACAAAATGGTTCCCAGAGAGGACCGGGCGGCAGCACTGCCTGCCCACCTCGCCGCTGGGGCCGGCAGCTGCTTCCCGGTGGTGGTGCGAGAGGGGAGGTCAGGAAGAGGAGGTGCCACCCTCCGCCAGGATGAGCGCACCGGCCCCGGGTCGATCTGCATGGACTGGGCCAGCGTGTTCCTCCTTGCGGGACACACTCGTCAAAGCCAGGGTTTTATTGCTGGAGACATGAGTGTCCCTGCTCTTTGATCCACCTCTATCTTTATCATTAAAAATGATCAAAATGACCCACAATGTAAGTGAAGGAAAGCCGGGCAGGAGGGAGACTGCCAGAGTGTGATGCAGCTTTATCCCTTCAGCCCAGGAAACCCACGGAGAGGAGGATGGGTCAAGAGAGATTTTGAAATGGGTTGGGCACGTTCACCGGGCATCTGGGGCTGGGGCAAGAGCCTGGACCGGCTTCTATCCCTACCTAAAAAAGTCTGACACACAGTTCAGCATGTTTTCATTTTCAAGATAATTTTCAAAAAAATTATTCTGTGTCCCCTCGTTGTCTGATAATGCCCTCTGGCTATGTGGCCTCAGGCAAATTAACTTCTCTGAGCCATTTCCTTTTTTTAACGTGTAAAATAGGATAATAATACCTACCTTCTCTGGGAGAGTTGTTGCAAGGATGGAATATGTGTCATGAGGTATAAATCTGTTGACCTGGAAAGAATGGCAATAATGTATTGTTAAATGAGAAAGGAAAATCACGTGACAATAGCAGGTACTCGTATGGCATGCCCTAGGCACTGTATACAGTCCTCACAACAATACTATGAGGCAGGTACTATTATTAATCCCACTTGGTAGTTGAGGAAACAGAGGCACAGAGAAGCCAAGCAACCTGCCCCGAAACACACAGCTGTAAGTGGCCTAGCCAGGATCTGTGCCCTAAACCACTGTAGCGCGCCACCTCGACTTTGTAAACACAAACCTCCATAAAACTCCGTCTGTTTATGTCACCGTGGAGAAAAATGTGAGAGGACGCAGCCGGACACACCATCAGTGCAGGTCACCTTGGGGCAGAAGCGGGGGTGGAAACAAAGCTGGGAAGGGGGAGGTTATTCATTGTCCGTCTGAATAGTCTTCTGTTAGTTGTAATTTTAAAGGTGACTTTAATAAAGCGCTTTTTGAAAAGAGAGAAAATTGTCTGACTTCTGAGGCTTTGCCTGACTTCTCAAGTCTTTGAGTCTATTTGGCGTCTTTATGAGACTGGTACAGACAGCACAGGGGCTGTTTTGCCAGCAGAGTTGGTTGTCAGAACAACAGTGGTATGGGCTTAGCGTTACCAGGATCTGGCCTGAGTTTCTTTGCTTCTGGCTCAGCCATCCCGGTTCTCGGCAGGGAAAGGGCACAGTGGCTGTTCCATTAAGACGCGACATGTGCGCCCAGCCGCGCTGCAGCTCCACTGGGGAGACAGAGCAACTGCTGATAAACGCCAGCTCTCCAGGGATTTTGTGTGAGTTCCCAGTGAAATCTCCCAAAGGGCAGCCTTTTCTCTAACTGAGGCTGCTCACCCTTGTTGAGACGGTGAGGTCTCCGTTCCTTGTGGTGCCGTGCGTGAAATGAGCAACTCCCTTGAGTTTTGTGAGCTGGGGTTCAGGATTCTTGGTCTCCTGGTGTCTCAGTTTGGACCCCTAAGAAGCAGAGCCTGAGCCAGGAGCTGGGTGGGGTGGGTTACTTGAGCGGGGGGATCCTGGGCAGTAGGTATGAGGGAGTGCGGAGACTGGAACAGGGAAGGCATGAAGGATGCCTTAATGCACGAGGAGCAAGCGTGGTTCCACTGGAGACCCCCGAGAAACCTGGCGGACTCACCCCGCCCCCGGGACGCAGGAGAGCTGGGGCGATTGTCCACAGCCCGCGGGTTGAGGGGCACCCCGGGCATCAGCCTCCCCGGGCTTTGCAGCTGCTCCTGTACAGGGCTGAGCAACCCCCTTGGGGACAGAGAAAGCCCCCGCCCTGCCCCCTCCAGGTGGGTCAGATGAGGCACACGTGTTTGAGGTGGGACATTTTCGGGGAGCTGGGTAGTGTACCTGCTGCTGCAGGTACAGTCAGGTGGGCCAAAAGGATTTGGACCGATTAATCAACCACTACCCGCCCTCCCATATATTCACAAAATGAAAGATGCTGGTTCCTTGAAAACCTTCTCTCACTCCTACTGCCTCAATCTTCAAGAAATATGTCTCAGGGAATAAAAGTACTGCTAAATCTCTAAGGAGTATTATCATTACAATTACTAATAATGTACCTGTAATAGTTAGAATTGGATTAAAATTAAGAGATGCATTATAGCAATTGCTAAAATCAGTGCTTCTCAAATTTTAATCTGCGCATGGATCAGCCAGGAATCTTGTTTAAAATGCAGATTCTAATCCAGTAGGTCTGGGGGTGGGTTAAGATTCTGTATTTCTAACCAGCTCCCAGGTGTCAAGGCTGCTGGTGTGTGGATCACGCTTTGAGTAGCAAGGGTTTAAATGAGTTAAAAGTTTCTCTTTCATGAAAATCCTGGGAGACAGTCTGGGCCAGTATGCTTTTCTCTATGTAGTTATCAGGGACCAGGCCCCTCCCATCTTGTTGCTGTAATGTGAGCAACCTCCATTCCGAAGGTCCAGTTGATAGCCCAAGATGGCTGCTTCAATTCCAGCCATCTCACCTACCTTCCAGTTAGCAGGAGAGAAGGGGATGAAGAGGGGCCAAGTAGTTGTGGTTTTATAAATTTAAGCTTTTTGTAGATCCACATGCATCTGTGATGAACAGTACAGAGAAATCTCATGTACCCTTCACCTAGTTTCCCCCAATGGCAACACCTTGAAAAGCAATATTACAATATCACAATCAGGATATTGACATTAACATAATCCTCCAATCTAATTCAGATTTCTGCAGTTTTACGTGTGTGTGTGTGCGTGTGTGTGTGTGTGTGTGTGTGTAGTTCTGTGCAATTTTATCACCTGTGTAGGGTTGTGTATCCACCACAGTCAAGATACAGAACAGTTCCATCACCATAAGGATCTCCTATTGCCCTTTTATAGCCACATCCACCTCCCACCATCTGCATCTCTGGTCCTTAACTTCTGGTCGCCAGGTGCAAAGGATTTTGGCCAGGGTTCTTTCTCTTTTAAAAAAAAATAAATTTATTTATTTTATTTACTTATTTTTGGCTGCATTGGGTCTTTGTTGCCGCACACGGGCTTTCTCTAGTTGCGGCGAGCGGGGGCTACCCTTCGTCGCCAGTGCGCGACTTCTCATTGCGGTGTCTTCTCTTGTTGCCGAGCACGGGCTCCAGGCACGGGAGCTTCAGTAGTAGCTATGGCCTGCAGGCTCAGTAGTTGCGGCTCACAGGCTCTAGCGCGCAGGCTCAGTAGTTGTGGCTCACGGGCTTAGTTGCTCTGCGGCACGTGGGATCTTCCCTGACCAGGTCTCGAACCGTGTCCCCTGCGTTGGCAGGCGGATTCTTAACCACTGTGCCTGGGAAGCCTTTGGCCAGGGTTCTTGGTTCCTATCAGCATGGTAGTTTTTTCTGTCCTTGAACTCCATGTAATGGAATCACAGAGCGCGTACTCTGTGTCCAGCTGCTTTTTGTCAGCACACTTTTGGGCTTCGTCCTTCATGTTGTGTGCCTCAGGAAGGTTTCTGGTTTTTTTTTTAATTGTCTCTCATTCCATTACTTAAATAAACTATAATGTGTATGTCCCTTCACCTGTTGAGTCATTTGGCTTGCTTCCACCTTTTGGCTATTATGAATAAAGCTGCTATAAAAATTTGCATACTTGCCCTTTTAGGGACATCTGTTTTCAGTTATTTTGGGTACATGCTCAGGAATGGAATTGCTGGGTTGAAAGGCAGACGTATGTCCTACTCAACAAGACACCACCAAGCTGGTTTCCAAAGCGGTTGGATTTGGTGTTGTCAGTGGATTTAATTTTAGCTATTCTGGCGTGTGCAGTGCTGTCTCACTATGATATTGATTTGCATTGCTGATGGCTAATTATGCGGAGCCTCTTTTCATGTGATAAATGGCCATTTGTATACCTTCTTCTATGAAGTGTCCGTTCAAATAGTTTGTGCACCCTAAACTTTGAATTATCTTTTTTTATTACTGAGTCGTAGGAGTTCCTGTATTCTGGATGTGATCCTTCATTAGACATATGTTTTGCAGGTATTTTCTCACAATCTGTAGCTTCCCTATTCATTTTCTTAATGGTGTCTCTTAAAGAGCAAAGGTTTTAAATTTTGGTGAAGTACAGTTTAGCAATTTTTAATTTAGTTAGCGCTTTTTTCATTCTCTCTAATAAATTGTATTTTATCTATGCATCTTGGCTATGTTTAGGTATACGATTCATCTCAAATTTTTGTGTGTGGTGTCAGAGAGGTGTCAAGTTCATTTCTTCTCCCTAAGGATGTCTAGTTGTTCCAGCAGCATTTGTTAAAAGGATCATCCTTTCCCCCACTGAATTTATAATAATTATTGATATTGACAGTTTGTGTTTGCTCTATTTTTTGCTTGATCACTTGAGTTAGAGGCTTATCAATTGTATTAATCTTTGCAAAGAAACAACTTTTGCCTTTTAATTTTTTTCTGTTACTGAAATATTTTTATTTCCTTGATGTCTGCTCTTTATTATTTCAGTCTGCTTACTTTTACTTGCATACTTTTACTTACTTATTCTTCTTTTTGTAGCTTTCTAACTTGGTTGTTTAGACCACTAACTTCAAACTTTTCTTATGTCCAACAAACATAGGCATAAACCTATACCTTTCTCTCTAAGGATCACTTCAGCTGAGTGCTGCAGATCATAATATGCTTTGTTTTCATCGCCATTCATTACAACATATTTCATAATTTCCCCTGTGTTTTGTTCTGTGACCCGTGGGTTCTTTAGAAGTGTGTTCCTTAATTTCCAAGTAGTGGGGGGTTTCTTCCAGGTATCTCATTGTGTTTATTTCTCATTGAATTCCACCGTGGTCGGAGGATACATTCTGTGTGTCGGTCCTCTACGATGGATGGCAACTTGTTCCATGGTCCAGCATGTGGTCTGTCTTGGTGAATATTTCATGGGCTCTCAGAAAGAGTCTGCATTCTACGGCTGTTGAGTGAATATTCTATGCATTCAGTTAGGTCAAGGTGGTTCAGAGCTTTTATATTTTTACTGATTTCTTTTGTCTACTCATTCTTCCTGTTATTGAGAATGGGATTTTAAAATCCCCAATTATGACCGTGGATTTTTTGGTTTTGCCTTTTTAATTTACTGTCTAATTTTGCTTAATGATATTTTGAAGCTCTGTCCTTAAATGCATAGACATTTACCTCTTCACTTAGATTTATATATATTTATTAATCACTATATATACAATACATAATATGTACATGTATGTCTATACCGTGTACACATATACACCATACGTAAATATATATACAGCATGAATACTGTATATATAAATATTGACACAGTATGTATATATTTATATGTGTGTATATACGTGTATACATGTATATGCATGCATGTATGTTTGTATGTGTGTATGTAGACGTATATATATACAGATACATATATATGGCTTACTCTCGTCTCTGTGGCCCATCTGTCCAGTTTTCAGCCCCTCATCCCCCTGGGGGACCCCCTGATTAGGTAACCACTCTTATTCTTCCAGAGTTTCTTTATGCACCTAAAAGGAAATGCAAATA
This sequence comes from Physeter macrocephalus, assembly GCF_002837175.3. NCBI lineage: Eukaryota > Metazoa > Chordata > Mammalia > Artiodactyla > Physeteridae > Physeter > Physeter macrocephalus. The sequence continues at coordinate 53,159,997 of NC_041230.1, read as the reverse complement.
TGTGTGATATTTTTCCCCCTACACTCTATCGCCATTTGATGTTGCCAGGATGATAGATCTTGGCGCTGCTTTCACGTCAGTCCATGACCGCTTCCTCGTGACAGCTGCGTTGTACTCCAGCACAGCTTGTGTCACCAGCCCCACTGAGGGACATGGGGCTGGTTGCAGTCACCGCCTGTCACAGCGCTGCCTCTCTGTCCTGCTTCCAGCTTCCTCGCTGCCCCTTGTCCCCTCGCCACACACCTGCCCAGGAAGTGGCAGGCAAACAGAGCTCGCTGTCTCCTCCAGAGGTGAGGCGGGGGACTGTAAGCTCCCCACATTTAGCACTTCCTTCTCTCACAGATGTGGGCCTCCCCCTCCAGGAGGCTCTGCCTTCGCCTCCCCCACCCCACCCCTTCCGGTGCATGAAGCTACCCCCTCAGCAGCCAATGAACAATGTTTGTGTAAGAAGTCCTTTTATGCAGACGCCCTGAGACCGGCGATGGCATTTTGCAGCTACTGCTTCTGTCTTGGGCACTATCGTCTAGTGATCAAAAGCCTGGCCCCAGCTCTGCCACCAGTTTGCTGGGTGCCATTGGTAGTACTCGGCTGTGGGAACACTGGGATGGTAACAGCTGGCATGTTGAGGGGTTGCTTGTCCTCTTAAGAGCACTGCATATTTAATCCCTTTTACCTGACCGGTCACACTACTTTCTCCGTGGGTCTTTCTGAGGCACAGAGAGGTTAAGTTTTTTGCCCAAGGTCACACAGCTCAGTAGAGCTAGGATTTAATCCCAGCAACCTGGTTTCAGGCTATTAGGAGGGTTCAACCTATCAGGGAACAGAAAGCATTTAGACAAGGACCTGGTGCACAGTATGGGCTCATTAAGAACAGCTGCTGCTGGCATCAGGTGGGGAGCGCCGGTGAGGGGGTGAACCTGGGTCACCCAGTTATTAAAAGCCAAGCTGAAGCCTCGCTTCCCATCCATCGTGCTAGTGCAGGACGCCGTCAACATGAAATGTGCAAATGATTTAGAGTCCCTTTGCTTTTCTCTGCGGCAAAGAGAGAAGCAAAGAAGTTAGCAAGCTTGTTTTGGCAGAGGAAAAAACATAAAACGCCCAAACCACAGAATTCTCAAAAATATTGCTAAGCACTAATTTCGCTAACATGTTAGACAGCCTTTCGGATCTAGGCAGTCTTGTTCCTTGGCTGGAAACGGTTCCCGAAAGCCATGTGATCCCAAATCCACCCTGGGCATGTGGGGATGATGAGAAAATCAGCTCCTGCCTTCCCTTCCCTTCCAGCCAAGCCGAGCGGGGCATTCCCGAGCGCATCAGCCCAGGACCCACCCCGAAGATGCCGCTGGTCTGCGAAAGCCCCAGCCCGCCCGCCCTGCCCGCCTGAGCTCAGTCAAGCCCCAGAGGTTTACATGCCCTCGACACACTGTCAGACCAAACCCACTCCCCGGGTCAAAGTCACAGACCCAGAAAGACAACTTCAGCGTGCGATAGAACTCCCTGTCGGCACACCCGCCCCCCCCCCACCGCCCCCCCCCGTCATTCAAGGTCAGCATCTCCATGGAAAACAGGCTAAATAACGAGGCAGATAGGATAGCGTCCCTGTTAAGAAGGTAATGAGTCACAAATGCTATTTCGATGGTTTTCTTTGAAAGAAATATACATAACCAAACCAATTTTAATTAAAGATCTCGTCTTTGTAATCAGGCAGCCACAAATGGAGGCAAAACTGCTTTCATGTGGAATAATATACACAGAGCCGAACAAGTTTTCCCATAAAAAGGCAGGGTGGGTTTTTGTTTCGTTTTTTTTCAAATAAGAAAACAGTTTGTTCCTAGCAATACGGGGGATGCAAAAAAAAAAAAAAAAAGCTATCTTTTGCAAAGTATAAAATTTTGAATTGCCCTCATTCCCCCCTTGGAAGCCACTTGTTGATGTTAAACCAGTTGGAACGTTTGCCAAATTCACATCCCATCTGGGATTATCCTACACTTTGAGATTAGATATGTGATCCTGATCTTTAAGCGAAAAATGCAGTAGAAAACCAAATAAACATACCTACAAGTACATCTAAGGCGCAAATGGTGGAGACATGATGGTACCACACCACAGTGTGTATTTCTGCAGCAGAAAGAACCTGGACATCACAAATGATGTTTCGATTTTTAGTTTTAAACGACAACAGAATTGAGATACTTCTGCTAAATACATCCTCCGAAACCAGCGAGGGGATAACCGTTTTCAGTGAAACGTGCACTTAATTTAATAATCCATGGAGGAAAACGCATCCGAGGTGGTCCGGGCATGGCCTCTCATTCCTGCTTCTTGAATCATGTCTTTACTAAGGAGAGTCTCAGGGTGGACGCCTGTGGCCCGTCCCCACGTCAGGCTGAGCATGTCTTCGCACGTGGCTGGATGCCCTCTGGCTAAGGAAGGCAGACTTTTTTTTTCTTTTTCACACCAAAGTCCGGAGTAAGGCAGGTCAGGGCTGGCGTGGTGCCGCTCCTTCATAACGTCCTCAGGACGTGGCCTCTTCTGTCTGATTAACCTACCACGTGGGGCCTCTTGGCCCAAAGCCACCTTGCTCAAGATGGCCACTTCAGCACCAGCCATCACATCTCCATCCCATCCAGCAGGAAAGAAGATCTCTGAGAGGAAAGGGCAGAAAGCTGGGATCAACTGTGTTGTTTAAAGGAAGGGCCACCACACTCTGCTTAATCTGATTGGCCAAAATGTAATCACATGGCCACATCTAGCTGCAAGGGAGGCTGGGAAATGTAGTTTTAATTGTGGGTGAACACATGCCAGCTGAACTCGGGGCTCTATTACTTTGGGGGGTGGGGAGAACGGGGTGACAAATATGGGAGGAGAGCAGCCGTCTTGTCCACCTCATCTCTTTATTCCTGGTGCTCAGCTTAGAGACCGATTGTTTGATATTCTCAGTAAATAAGTGATGCTTGAACGAGTGAATGAACCAGTGGCTGGCAGCAGGACCCGGACGTGGGCTCCACTCTGCGGGGCGCCTCCTGGGACTGCAGGCCCAGGGCACTCTTGGCTCAGCTGCTGAGCAGCCCCAGAGAGCCGTGTTCTGAGTGGGGGTGGTAAAGGGGGTGAGGAAGCTTCGATTTCATAGATGCCCAGGGACGGGGGCAGGGGGTGTGAGCAGGCCTGCAGGGAAGGGGTCCTCTCAGCATCTGACTGGGGGACTCCAGTGAGGGTCCCTCATTGCCTCTCCTCTGTTCCTCTCCCATCTAAGTGCCCGGCTGTCCTCTCCGACTTCTGGGGTCTGAGCCTGGCACGGAGTTTCAGCAGGTAACTCCACCCGGCCGTCTGCATTTGATTTTTCCCGTGTCGCTGGGGCCCAGCTCTGCAGACAGCTGTGCAGCAGGATCCTCTTTTCCAACCCAATTAGCAGCAGACCCCCCAGACACCAGGGAGACCCGAGGCGGTTCCCTTCCCACCGCGAAGCTCGCCGCAGCGGAGTCAGGCTGCTGGGTGTCTGGAAGGAGGGGAAGGGACGGGGAGAAAGGAAGGAGGCGAACCGATACTCTGGCAGGGGGAGAGGGAGGGTGCTCCTGAACTTGGCCCGACCAAGAATAAAAGAGGCGGGAAAGGCCGAACCGCCCGCGCGCTTCCCCCGTCTGGCATCGCAGCTGCGACCCCTTAAGCTCCACTTGGGGCCCAGACACGCAGGGGGCTCACGGTTCTTTCTCTCCTGGGAAGAAGATGACGAGGGGCCTTTGTCTGCATCCTCCGTCGTCCTCACCTGGAGGGGAGAGAGGAGAGAGAAATCTCCTGAGAGCAGCAGGGATTTGCAGCTGTCGCATCCAACCCCCTCCTTCTGGAAGGAGAAACTGAGGCTCCGAGGGGGGCATGCATTGCCCGAGGTCCCAGGAGAGCTGGGACCAGCCCCGAGACCTCCTGCCTTCCAGTCACTGGTGTCCTGATAGGTTCCCCAGAAGGGCCTGTTTTGCACCATTTGTCACCTTGCCTCAATTATGCCTGGACCGAGAACAGCATGCAGTACCGGATGTCAGGAATTTACCCCAATTTCCCGCTGGGAGGCTCGAAGTACCTTGTTTCATAATTTCCTCCACCCTGTTTACATCATCGGAGGGAGGCCTCCTCCTGGGATCAGGCATTCCTTCTCTGGATGAGGAAACCGAGGGACGGGCCAGCTGGTGAGCCACATCCCCAGAAAGATGCCCTCCGGTCGGGAGACGCCCCTCTCTCGGACCCTCACTGAGGCTGGTCCGGGTCCCCAGAGGCTGCCTGCGGCAGTGTTCTCGCACGGCTTCTGCACCCCCGGAGCTCTTTCTTAGCTGACGGCATACATGAAAGTCACTAAGGCGGCATCACCAAGAACAGAGCCTCTTTTGAGTCCCAAAGAACTGAACGACCCCCAAACTGAGAGTGAGCCGGGCTGAGGACGTGAACAAGCCCGGGTCCCAGCCAGGATGGGTGACTGGGTAACTGCAGACACCCCGAGCGTCAGAGGAATCCCGTTTAAAACGAGGGCTGGGATTATGTGCCATTCACCTTCCCGCCCTGGCATCCCGTTATTTATTTATTGTTTAGTTCCACGTCAGATGCAGACCTGCTCCAGACCCACAAGTCTGGTTTGGCCTCCCCCATCAGCAGCCGATACCGCGGTGCTGAGCCCCCCACCCTGCGTACCTTCCTGGGGACAGGGTGGGTTGCCCGGCAAGTCTCGTGGTTTGGGGGGCCCGCTCATGACCTTGGCCCCTTGCTAATTATCCCTCCCAGTTACTCGGCCTGGTAACTGTTGCGTTTGGAAACAAATGACACACTTTTCCTACATCTGCTCCAAATTTGTCTCTCAGAAATTAGAGGATTTAGTTATGCGGTATTACGTGGCAACCCGGGCTGGGCCTCGGAGTATGGAACTGATCGGATATTCCGCCCAGAACAAGAGGGGTTTCGAGCTCTTTCCAGGAAATTGAGTGGAACACGCAAACTGACATCCAATATTAAATATTATATTTGTATAGCTGTTCTGTAGAGTTCCCCGGCCTCCAACATCTGGGGGCGAAATTTATAAATGGAGAAACTGAATACCTGGTTAGAACGGTGCTCATCAGAGCTAAGAAATTCAAATATTACGGTGTGCGCTCCAAGGCAGGCCGCTTATAAAGGCAGAGCTATTAAAATATGATTAGCTGAACCGTATTTTGTCTCAAAAATGTCATACACCATTAAAGCTGAAAAGACTTTGATGCAAATACCGCTGGCAAAGGCTTTGCCCCGTCGGCAGCAACGCCCTCGGGAATGTTCACTACAAATCTACCGTCCTGCTGAGGGAGGGGGCAGCTGCCAGGGCAGCAGGACGCCCAGTACCTGGGGACTTGGGCTCCCAGGCTCAGGAGCGTCTCACTGTGGGACGGTTCAGGCCAGGCTCCGCAGAGTTCGAGGGGCAGCTGCAGGAGTGGGTGCGAAATTTAAGGGAGTGCCCCAAATCTTGGTAATCCAGATAAGTCAAGATTTTAGTGTCATATTAGAAAACAAAATAAAGTGGACAAACAAACAAACAAAAAGCCACCTGGCAAACTACTGCCTACTACTGCCTGGCCTGTCTTTGTCAATAAAATTTTACTGGGACCGGGGCCGAGATGAGGGCGTGGCAGGTGAGGCAGTGTCACGCCGGTTCAGGATCAGGTTCTGTCCTTACTTGAAATCTGGTATTTTGTCCATCGTGGATTTTTCAAAAACTCATTTTGAGTTTTTTGGCGTCCATTTAAATGTTGGGCCCAAAAGGCAAATGCCTTACTCCCTTCCCGTGGCCCCGGCCCTGGCCAGGGGAGTCGTTTGGGGTAGTGACGCCCCCATTCCCTTGCCCCAGCCAAGGTGCCTACGCTCCAGCTGGGCCGGCTGTTACTCTGGGGAACCCGCACGCCTGTGCTCGGAGCGGGTGGAGGAGACGCCTCCAGCCCCGGGAAATGGCTTCTGCCCACCTCCCTTCTCATCAGCTGGACTGAGCTGAGCTGCGGCCTCGGTCTGCATGTCGCTGTCCCTTCTCTCTGTGGGCTAGAAAAATGGGGCAGGGGTGGCAGCCTCTGGGCCAGGGTCCCCACGGGGTGACCGTGCTCGGACTCCCGTGCCCGCAGAGGGCGTGATGCAAGCAGCACGAAGACCCAGGTGTGCGCCAAAGGGCAGGCATTCTCTCTGGGAGAACCTGACCTCTCCCAAAGGGCACCTGCCCCATTTGACCCCCTGCTGTGAACGTTTCAGAGGGCAAACCAGGGAAGGCCATGCCCCTGCCAACCCCACCCTAACCCCTGGCACCGCTCGGGCGCTCTGAACACTGTCCTTGAGCTGCTGGCTTCAGGGGGCTGCCAACGTGACCACCCACTGCTTGTGGCCTTGGTGTGCGGCCTTCAGGGTCCTGGAAAGCCAGCAGTGGACTCTCGGGTGACTCAGGACCACCCAAGGGGTGGGGGAGGGTATCCCAGATCTGGTGCGCAGCAGACCAAGGCCCACCCATTATCGGGTGGGACACCACACTGTGACCTGGGGACACTTCCAATCCGGGGAAGGAGCACCCTGGTCGAGCCGAGTTTCCCGAACCCTCCTCTTGCCATCTCCATGGGAAACCGCTTTAAAAGATACGGATTCCCGGGACTTCCCTGGTGGCACAGCAGTTGAAAATACGCCTGCCAATGCAGGGGACACGGGTTCGAGCCCTGCTCCCGGAAGATGCCACAGAGCAGCTAAGCCCGTGCGCCACAACCACTGGGCCTGCGCTCTAGAGCCCGCGAGCCGCAGCTACCGAGCGCGCGTGCCACGACTACACTACTGCCCGTGCTCCGCCACAAGAGAAGGCACCGCGATGAGAAGCCCGCGCCCCACAATGAAGGGTAGCCCCCACTCGCCGCAACTAGGGAAAGCCCGCGCCCAGCAAGGAAGACCCTACACAGCCAAAAATAAATAAATTAAATAAATAAATAGTCAAAGATACGGATTCCCAGGCCCCACCCCAGACCTACTGAGTCGGACGTCGGCCAGGGTGTAGGAATGTTCATAGAGCCCGCGAGCCGCAGCTACCGAGCGCGCGTGCCACAACCACTGGGCCTGCGCTCTAGAGCCCGCGAGCCGCAACTACTGAGCGCGCGTGCCACGACTACACTACTGCCCGTGCTCCGCCACAAGAGAAGGCACCGCGATGAGAAGCCCGCGCCCCACAATGAAGGGTAGCCCCCACTCGCCGCAACTAGGGAAAGCCCGCGCCCAGCAAGGAAGACCCTACACAGCCAAAAATAAATAAATTAAATAAATAAATAGTCAAAGATACGGATTCCCAGGCCCCACCCCAGACCTACTGAGTCGGACGTCGGCCAGGGTGTAGGAATGTTCATCTGTGACTCCCTCCCAGGTGGCTCCAATGTCCACAACCTAGAACCAAGCACGATACCCGCCCCCCCCATCGTGAATTCTTCGGAGGGGGTTATTTTAAAATACCATTTCCTGCGCCCAACCCAGACGGTCCGAATCCAAATTTCTGGGCGCCACCTTAGGCATCTCTAGCTTGCTGAGCTCTCTGGATGATTCTAAAGTTCTCAATGAGCCAGGGCTGAGAAGGTTTGAGCTGGAGGGTTTTCCCTTGGCAAAGCCCGCCACCCATCACCCACCATCACCATTAAGAGAAGAGAAGGGCTTGTGCCAGAGCAGCTCAGGGAAGGGTGGCTGGGCCACAGCTGATGCACCACAGCTGGGCAGACAGCCGTCAAAACGCGGCTTGATAGAGTCGTTGAAGAAAACTGCATCTGGGGACATTGGGCAAGGCTCTGGAATTCGGTAGGCTGGTTTCCCCTTCAAACCACTGAGGCCTGGAACGGGCCCAGATATAACAGAATTGACCATACGCTGCCCACTTCGGATGCAGACCACGCAGCCTCGTAAACGGCCTAAGAGACCCATAAACTGAAGGGACAGCCCCGTCCACACCCCGTCATTTGTTTGGCTTTGGCAGAGGCAAGGGTTCATGCCTGGCGCTATTATTATTATTATGGTTTTTATGGCGATTCACCTCCCCCAGTTCAGCCTTCCCCTCCCTGCCTGTGAAGGAAACCTCTCTGACGTCTGTGTTGCCACTAACATTCGTCAGGGTGGTTGGAGCCCCTGGGCCTGACTGGGGCCGTGGTCACCGGGTTCAGGCTGCTGGCAGGGCTGACCTGTCTTTGTCCTCTGGGCTCTCAACCTTCTTTGTATGGCGCTCGGTGGGTGTCGGCCTCACTGGTGCGCTTTGCTCAGTGCTGGGCGGAGGGGCCCTGAATCCATCGGGAGCGTTGCCTCTGGCTGAACCGGGCAGCCCTGTGGCCAGACTGTGCCCTCACTTAGCCACCAGCCCGAGGAGGAAGAGAAGTTGAGTTAACCTCAAACGTTGCACAAAACTAGGCACAGCAGGTGTGGGGCAAGACTGCCTGGTCTCAAATCCAAGCCCTGACACAGACCTGCTGGGTGTCCTTGGACATCACTTAAAAAAACCCTCCACGGGCCTCAGTTTCCCCATCTGTTGAGTGGGAATCATAACCAGAATGCCACATAGGGTTGTTTTAAATATAAAACAGATCCAGCCTCTCGGAGCGATCTTGCAACAGTAAGTGAGCAGGAAGTTAACTTATCAGGTGTCTGTCCATGCAGCCATACCTCTATCCTTTTTCTTTTTTTCATTTTTTTTTTTTATAGGCATCAGACTTCACCTCTGGGGTCCGATTATTTAACCTGAATGCCTCTGTTTAAGGTTTTAACAATGCACATTTGCAGTCCCTACAGAAATGCAGCTGGCCCTTGGTAACCTGATGCGCAGAGTCAGAATCTACAAATTTCTAGGCAGATAAAAAGAAGGAGGGACTCCAGGGCGAGAAGCCTTCAGGAGCAGAGGACTGGGCTTGCTGAGGGCAGAGGCTGAATGCCACTCCCCTCTGCAGGGTTTGGCACAAAACCGGCTCATCAGAGCCTCAGGCAGCACAGTTGCAGAGCTGTCCCCGGGGTGCCGTCCTTGGCACCTTCCTGGGTGCTGCTGTAGCAGGCGGATCAGTGGCTCCACTCACCGGTGCCCAAAGGGCCTGTGGGAAAATTGGCCTTTGCTCTTTGGGAAAAAGCCAGCCTGGGGGCAGGGGGTGGAATGGTGTTCCCAACTTTATTATGGAAATGTCCAGACATGCAGAAAAGTTAGAAGGCGTGTACAGTAACCACCCACACACCACCCACACCTGGATTCTCCAGGTCACACCTTACTCTTCTTCCTCACCTGTCCATCCGTCCGCCCATCCATCCATCCACCCACCTACCTATTCATCCATCCATCCGTCCATCCATCCATCTAATTATCCATCCACCCATCCATCTAATTATCCATCCGTCCATCCATCCGTCCGTCCATCCATCCGTCCATCCATCCATCCAATCATCCATCCGTCCGTCCGTCCGTCCATCCATCCATCCATCCATCTAATTATCCATCCATCCATCCATCCATCCATCCATCCACCCATCCATCCATCCGTCTAATTCCATCTAATTATCCATCCGTCCATCCATCCGTCCGTCCATCCATCCGTCCATCCATCCATCCAATTATCCAACCGTCCGTCCGTCCGTCCGTCCATCCATCCATCCATCCATCTAATTATCCATCCATCCATCCATCCATCCATCCATCCACCCATCCATCCATCTCTCCTCTCATCCATCCATCTCTCCTCTCATCCATCTAATCATCCATCCATCCGTCCATCCGTCCGTCCGTCCCTCCATCCGTCCATCCATCCATCCATCCATCCGTCTAATTATCCATCCATCCATCCATCCGTCTAATTATCCATCCATCCATCCATCCATCCATCCATCCACCCATCCATCCATCTCTCCTCTCATCCATCCATCTCTCCTCTCATCCGTCTAATCATCCATCCATCTGTCCGTCCGTCCATCTGTCCCTCCATCCGTCCATCCATCCATCCATCCATCCGTCTAATTATCCATCCATCCATCCATCCGTCTAATTATCCATCCATCCATCCATCCATCCATCCATCCATCCATCCATCCATCCATCCATCCACCCATCCATCCATCTCTCCTCTCATCCATCCATCTCTCCTCTCATCCATCTAATCATCCATCCATCCATCCATCCATCCGTCTAATTATCCATCCGTCCATCCATCCATCCCTCCGTCCATCCATCCATCCATCCATCCATCCGTCTAATTATCCATCCATCCGTCCATCGTCTATCCATTCATCCGTCCATCCATCCATCCATCCATCCATCCATCCGTCCATCCATCCATCCATCCATCCATCCATCCATCCATCCATCCATCCATCCATCCATCCATCCATCCATCCATCCATCCATCCATCCATCCATCCATCCATCCATCCATCCATCCATCCATCCATCCATCCATCCATCCATCCATCCATCCATCCATCCATCCATCCATCCATCCATCCATCCATCCATCCATCCATCCATCCATCCATCCATCCGTCTAATTATCCATCCGTCCGTCCATCCGTCCATCCATCCGTCCTTCCATCCGTCCGTCCGTCCGTCCGTCCATCCATCCATCCGTCCATCGTCTATCCATTCATCCATGTAAAAAGCATTTACCCAGAGCATCATCATTAGTTACCATATGCCCCTCATTTAATCCCCATGACAACTCTCCCAGACAGGTACTATTATTATCTTCCTTGGACACGTGCAGAAACCGAGGCACAGCCACTTGTCCAAGGTCACAGGGCTCCCACAGGCAGTGCTAGAATTTGACTCCAGGCCCAGGGACCTGCCCACAGCAGTGCCTGGGGCTGTATGGCTCCTCCCCTCGTAGGGCCCTGGCAGTTCCAAAGGGTCAAGAGCAGAAGTGGGTGATGCCTCCCTCACTTATAGAACTGTGACCTCAGAGTGTGACATCATTGCCCCCGAGTTTTGGAAAGCCCCCCAAGCCTGGAGTTTTCCTCCTTGGGGAGCTGGGCTTTGGCCTCACGCCCATGTAGAATCCAGGGAGGGTCAGCCTTGAGACCGGCTTTGGGGACTCTTCCTGGAAGGAGCACGTCCCATCCACCAGAGTCTCGTGCAGCCAGTCGTGTCTGGGAACAAAACCGCATTTCCTGTGTTTACCGAAGCTGCTATGCAGGATGAGCGAAGACCCAGGTCACCCGGGCCAGGCACATTCCGAGGGGACCAGCCACCCGGGAGGCAGTCAGGGTGGGGGGCGGGGGGCATGGCGGTGGGCGTTGGGTGCGGGCCCGGCAGGCGCCAGCCGTCGGAGCATTAGTCCCGGGACTGCTGGGCGCCCTCGGGCTGCACCCGAGCCCCGTCACACGGTCCCTCCGGTGCAGTGAGCACCCTCAGGGCAGGGTGGGAACTGAATTCCAAAGACCCCCGGGGTGGAGGAGGGGAGGAGGTGGTGAGCTCACCTATCTGGCCCTCTGGTTGTTGCAGGACTTACCTGGAACTTCTCTGTGGGAAAGCCCGCCTCACTCTCCTGGGCCCCAGCGGCTGGCCCTGCATCTCCGGGCCAAACCTGGTCATCTCAGACTTGATCTGGAACCTCAGTAGTACCAGAGGGCATGTTGACACACAGCCGGCCCGCCTGCCTCCACGCCCTCGCCCCTGGGGCCTCCTGGGGGCTCCACCCGGGAATCTGACTTCTAACAGGGTCCCAGGTGACGAGGCTCTTGCCGTAGGTCTGGGGGCCAGACCTTGAGAACCACCCCCGGGTGCCTATAAGCCTTTGTTAATGGGCCAAACAGTCCTGCCCGCAGGCACACGGGGCCCTCAATCATGATGACAAAACCATTTCCGAGTAGGGCAGCCACACAGGGCCCTGGCGGAGGACCTGGCCAAGGCTCCCAGGCTTCACCTGGGCCGAGCTCCTGGCCGACAGCCGACACCAGCGTACCGGCCATGCGGTTAAGGCCCATAGGTCTTCCTCGCTGAGCCCTACCCGCAGCTTCTCACCCGTGAAATGGGCCTGATGCCGCTGTCTCCGATGAGGTCGCGCGCGTGGTGAGTTCACGTGCGTAAATGCTCAGCACGCACCACATACGGTCAGGTCAGGGCGTGGATGTTACTGGCGTTACCGTGGCCTGTTGGGCCAACGGGCCCTCCCTTTCCTGCATGAAGCATGCCGGCCCCTCACCACGAGTTCCTGGCTCCGTTTCTGTCATCATAAAAGATGGTCTTTCTGTGAGCAAGCCTCTACTCACGGAGGCTCTTCAAGAAATTTCCCCGCTCCCCGCCCCTACTCCCTCCCTCCAGCTCTTTGAGGTCCAGTGGAAATGGCCGCCAAAGCGGGGCCCCTGGAAGCATCAGGGCCGCCAAGTTGGCCCTGGCCCCCGTCACCGGGCCCTGTGCCCCGGTGGCCCGATGGAGACTTCGGGCGCAGGTCCTGGACTCTGCCCAGGTGTCGGGGTCGGGGGAGTGTCTGCAGCCGGTGGGGAGTGGAGGGCGCCAGGCAGGGAGAGAGGCGCATGAGTAATCGGCTGACCTTTCCTCTCGCCGTGTTTGGGTGAACATAAGCCTGTTTACAATAAACCCCAGGGAGATTTTTCATCCTTCCCAATGGAGCAAGGGTTATGTAAGCAGAGAGACCTGGAGCGCGGCAAACACCTGCTCCAGGGGGCCCGATGGAGGGAGATCGGGAGAAATGGGGCCCTCCGCTGACTCATGACCAAGTTCAAGATGACACGGGCTTCATCAAGCGGGAGGCTCCTGGGAAGACCAGAGGGTGCTTCCTGGGGCTCAGCAGACGGGGCTGCACTAGAGGGCAGCCCTCCTCTGCACCCGGCGCAAGTCAGGACGGGGTCAGGGTCTTGGACCCCAACGAGGCTGCCCGTCCCCAGAGTTTATTTCAGAATTACCCTGGGTGTCCTGTGTCTTTAAAAATGGGCCTGCGTATATGCTGATAAGAGTAAGCAGGACAAGGGCCACTCATCCTTCCTAGGTTTTTGTCTCCTCTTCACCCATCCTTGGGGACCTTCAGCAGCACCTCAACGCAGGATTGTTTATGTACAGAGGCTGGTCTCCCATCTTTGGGTTTAAGTGGACTGTGTTAAATAAGATAAGCCATGCTGGAAACGTAAGGTCAGCAACCAATGCCTTGGACGATCTGTGGGGTTACTTGTAGAAGCTCTAGGCTGGTTGGCAACCTGTACCCATTAATGATTTGGGTAAGTCTGGCTTGGGGGTGATTGTGTCCTCACAGTTTCCCAAATAAAGTCATAGACTCGGACCTCCCGAGCCATCTTGACACACCATGTCAGAAAGAAGGCGGGCAGGCATCGTATGGGGCCTCCGAATGTCTCCCTCTCGTTTCCAGATTCTCGGTTAGGCAATGGCAGACTGCATTTTCCAAAATAGCTGCAAGGAGATCTCCCATCCCCCATGCTTTTCTTACAGCGTCCCACCCCATAGGTGGGGGCGTCTGTGCTCTCCTCCGTTTGCATCTCAGTGGCTCTGTAACTACAGCAGAAGTGGAGCTGTGTGACTGCCCAGAGCGGGCCCAGAGAGGAGGCACAGCTTCTGTGTGGTCCTGTTGGGACATTCCTCCTGGGAACCCAGCCACCATGATGTGGGGAGGCCAAGAGGCCCACGTGGAGAGATTCACACGGAGGGGAGCCTGGGTGGCAGCCTTGAGCTGGCCGGGCCTCCCAGCTGACAGCCAGCACCGAGCGCCAGCCCCTCGCCATCTTAGCATCGGGTCCTTGGGCAGCACACAGGCCGCCAGGGGCGCGGGAGCTGCGTCTGTGACACAGGGTGTCGGACTCCAAAGCCGGTGGCTTCTCCCTCTGGCAGCCACCTCCAAAGTTAGTGGCCCACCAGCTACAAACTCTCCTACCCCTCAGGCCCTCTTCAGCACGGTTCCCACTACCTCCCCGATGCTCCTCCAAGGCACCCGCCACTTCCCCAACCACTTCTCCAGCCACGTGCCTGGAGATCCCCCCACAGACCCCACTCAAGCCTCCTGCCACCATTGCATCTGCTGTATCCTCGGTCTGGAATGGCCTCCACTGTAGAAAACTGCCCCTCCAGCGAGCCCATTTCACAGGCCGGCCGGTCTCCAGAGCTTCTCCTGGTGTGTGAAGTGGGCGCCACCTCACAGAGCTTCAGAGCCGGAGAACGTCCCAACAGTGACTTCGGGGGGACACGTCTGATTTTTTTTTTTCTTTTTTTAAATTTTTATTGGAGTAGAGTTGATTTACCATGTTGTGTTAGTTTCAGGTGTACAGAAAAGTGAATCAGTTACACATATACATATATTCACTCTGTTTTTATTTTTATTTTTTTATTATTATTATTTTTTTGTGTGGTACGCGGGCCTCTCACCGCCGTGGCCTCTCCCGTTGCGGAGCGCAGGCCCCGGACGCGCAGGCTCAGCGGCCACGGCTCACGGGCCCAGCCGCTCCGCGGCACGTGGGATCCTCCCGGACCGGGGCACGAACCCGTGTCCCCTGCATCGGCAGGCGGACTCTCAACCACTGCGCCACCAGGGAAGCCCTTCACTCTGTTTTTAGATTCTTCCCATAGAGGCCATTACAGGGTATCGAGCAGATTTTAACCTGCCCGAGGGTCGGAGAATCACCGCCCCCTCTGATGTCCCGTCCAGCCTGGCCCGTGCCCCTCTCAGGAGCCCTGTGGTTCGAATGCCGTCCGATTATTCCCTCCACTGACTGCAACGCCCTTCGAGTTCAGCGCAAGAATATTCTTCACGTTTGTGCCCTCAGGCCCACGCCTACCAAAAGCATTGACTCACTGAGCATCGCCCGGGGGAGCTGCCGCCTGCCTGTGTCGGGCCTCACGTGTGCAGTTCAGCCCCCGCTGGTCACTCCCAACACCAGTCTCCTTCTTCCATTTGCTAGAACCACCCTCCCTCTCCACAGGTTTCTCTGGGTCCCATATCCACTGACTGACCCACCCAACCACTGGACAAAGTAAAGTCTGGTCCCCTGACCTCAACTCAGGACAACCCAAGCCCCAGAAGGGCTCTCCCGGCTCCGGAGCTCCCTGTGGGATCAGCTGAGGCCTTGGTTGCAGCTGCGTCCTGGCCCAACGCCTCCTTCCCCACCGGGCAGGTCCCAGTGGGTGGTCCCCACCAACCTCCCACATGAGATCTCTGTCTCGGAGCCTACTTTCTGATGAGCCCCCCCCACCCCGAGTCGGTGTCTTCCTTCATCCTCTTTTCTGGATGGTAACGGGATGGCTGGAGACTAAGCTGCCATCTTAGAGAGCAGAGGACACGGGGTACGCGAGGGGAGGGCCTGGATCCCTGAGGGCTTCGCGGGGCGGGACGGGGGTGCGCGGTCAGCCCAGCCGTGACCACCCGTCTCCAGGTCATCATGTGAGAAGCTTCTTTACTACTGCTTGGGGGTTTTTCTATCACACACTACTCCCGGCTAATGTAGTGTCTTGTTTGGCTTTCACCATCACGCCAGTAAGTAACCGTGTCTTCGTTTTAAGGAGGTGGAATCCCAGGCTCAGAGAAACTAAGTCACGTGCCAGGGGCTGCTCAGTTAGGAAGCAAGACCTGAACGCAGGGTGCCCTCTGACCCGTCGCCTCTCTCCCTGTCACTGCCACGCCGGCAGCAGTGTCCCCTGCCACCCCCACTCCTGTACCTTGCTGGACTGGCTTGTAGCTTGTAGCTAACATTTTGTCAGTTGGGGCAACTCCCTTCACCCCACATCCCTGGCACTGTTCCTGAGGGTGATGAATCACCCAGCTCGGGGCAACCTTGACTCACTCGGGTGCGAGGGGAGGTCCTCCAGCTGGAACGTTCTCTTCACGCTGGAGCTGATTTCAACATGACGGGAAGAACGGCTCAGAGCAAGGTGTCCTGGCGTTACTCCTCATTCTCCTGGCATCTTGAGGCCCCGTGTTTCTCCGCTGTGCTTGGCGGACTCCCAGGCACCGTAAGGGATTTGGCTCAGATGTCCCTTCCTCCAGGAGGCCCTCCTGACTTCCTCCACCCTGTCCCAGATGTGCACACCCCCAGCAGGGCCTTTCCTCAGCGTCCTTATTGCTCGTCACCTCTCTGCAGAACCATTCCACCGGGCCTCACAGGGCTGCCTCGCCTGGCCCTACCCCACCAAAGCTCAGAGAGGTCAGGATGTTTGCCCAGTGTGACACAACCGGCAAGTGGCAGAGCCCAACCCACACTCAGACAGATTGGAGTCCTAAGGCCACAATCCGACCCCAGGGCTTTCCCGGCGGGCAGTGCAGCCTGGCGGCCAGGGAGGGGAGGACGGGAGGAGG
>NC_041230.1:53118862-53143400 GCF_002837175.3 Physeter macrocephalus | reverse complement strand
GGGAGGGGAGAGGGGGGGAGGGGGGGAGGGGAGGAGGGGGGGAGGGGAGGAGGGGGAGGGGAGGAGGGCAAGGAGGCTCCCGCTGTGCCTGACCCTGGTGCTGCCACTGAGCAGTGTTGGGCCTTGGGCACGTGACTTCACTGTGACATCATATTCAAGGCCCCAGCGGCCTCCGAGTGTGACCACATCCCAGGCTCGCATGTGTCGGACAAGGCTGGCCTGCCGAGCAAGAGGCTGCGGCTCGTGCCCCCTTGGCTTCCTCGCCTCTGCTCTCTGCTTTAGCCCGGCCCTGACCCCTGACCCTGAGGCTCCGCAAACGTGCCTGCACCTGTACGGTCAGGCCCCTCGAGCCGGCTGTCCTCCCGCTCTCTGCGCGCACGCACCCCACCCGACCAGCGCCGGCTTCCCCTACACCCGAGCGCCTGGCCGACCTTCCGACAGCCTTGCCCGGGGCCAGCTGGTGATCTCCTCACGGGGGCGGGGAGGGGGCTCGTGCCCCTCGGCTGGTTTCCCTGGTAACTAATGAGCCCACCTGAGGGCAATTCCGCTGGAGCTGGTAACCTCCCCTTCCCCGCTGGAGCGAAGGCTGCCGTCGTCCTGCCCGCCGTCCGCCGCGCTCGGAGGCCCTCCAGGACCTTGCTTCAGACACGTAAGCTCCGCCACGCGTGAAACCTGCGACGTGTCTGTCACCGACTCCGGGCTCCTTCTTCGTCTTGAGGCTGGGCAAGGACCGGAGAAGCCAGCCCGGAGACTCAGGGAACTCCCGTGAGCGCGCGATGGCGGGAATGCGGGCCGGGGAATGGCAAGCCGCCGTGGCTGGCCGCTAGCACGTGGGGCCCGAAGGTTGCGGGTGGGACCCCGGTCGGCTTTCGCTGGTTTGTGGGACGCTATGGTGGCTGTCCTTGCTGAGGTGGGGCTGCCAGGGTATCTGGAGGACAGTGGTCTCTAAGGGTTCCGCCGTTGTGTCAAAGTCTTTTGTCATTGGCTAGCTCTCTAGAAGGAATTGCTATTTCTCTTGTGCCTTTGAGAGGTAAATGATCTACCTGAGCTCTCTGGAACTTTACTCTCAGGTGATCTCTTAGAGGAAAGGAGAAAAAAGAGCTTTGAGGTAAACTCTATAGAAATGATTATGTTTGGGGTGTATCTATCTAAAATAGTCTCTCCAGACTTTGGTAACTTGAAACTGAACTAAGTTAAATGAAGAGAATTCACTGAGTCTCTGCATCATTTCAAATAGGGTAAAATATTGGAACGTTAATTACTGGATGGGTCTAAGTTTACCTAGCCTTGCCTGCTTAGGAGAGGAAGACTAGAGCATAACTTTTCTAATCAAGAAATGCACAATTACTTGCTTCTTGGTTTTTGCCAGAGATTAAGGTTTTTAAGGATTCAGATTATAATCAGTCATAATTCTTTTTGTTTTTCAAATAAATTTATTTATTTATTTTTGGCTGCGTTGGGTCTTCGTTGCTGCGTGCGGGCTTTCTCTAGTTGTGGCGAGCTGGGGCTACTCTTAGTTGCGGTGCACGGGCTTCTCAGCGCGGTGGCTTCTCTTGTTGCGGAGCACGGGCTCTAGGCGCGCGGGCTTCAGTAGTTGTGGCTCACGGGCTCTAGGGCGCAGGCTCAATAGCTGTGGCCCACGGGCTTAGTTGCTCCACGGCATGGGGGATCTTCCCAGACCAGGGCTCGAACCGGTGTCCCCTGCATTGGCAGGCGGATTCTTAACCACTGTGCCACCAGGGAAGTCCCAGTCATAATTCTTATAGCCAGGTTTTTCTTATCAATTACATTGGGATCAGGTGTTTTAACTGTGCCTCTTAAAGTCATTTGTCATTTTCAGACAGTTGTACTCTTGCTTTTGCAAAAGTGCTTCATTTTCAAGAAGATTCATAGGAAGAACCTTTTGACAGTAACAGGTTTCTGATAAATTTCAGATTATATTGCTGAACTGGGTAAGAACTTAAAGAATCCTAACGGAAGACCTGATGGCTTCATAAAATGTTAACAAAAAGATGGGTTACTGAGCAAACTGGTGAATATGGTTATAACTTTTATGGGTTTCGTCTGGAATGTGACTGGTTTTTATCTGTGTTTTCCAGATAGAGGGAAGCCCTTCCCCTCAAGTTGGTTATGATTTACAGCAATTTTGGTAAACTACACCTGTGGGTAGAATTAAAACATTTCTCTTTTCTCTCCGCCTCGTCCCTCCAGAAACTGGGGACTCTTGGGCTCTGAGCAGCCTTATCAGGTGAATGGGAAAGACTGTCTCCTGGCATGTACAAGAATCTCGATATTTGGGGAACTGAGAGATCCACTGAGGCAGAGCGTGTTTTCCAGATAGAGGGAAGCCCTTCCCCTCAAGTTGGTTATGATTTTTAGCAATTTGGTGACCTACACCTGTGGGTAGAATTAAAACATTTTTCTTTTCTCTCCGCCTGGTCCCTCCAGAAACTGGGGACTCTTGGGCTCTGAGCAGCCTTATCAGGTGAATGGGAAAGACTGTCTCCTGGCATGTACAAGAATCTCGATATTTGGGGAACTGAGAGATCCACTGAGGCAGAGCCTGATGACAGGCCTTGGGCCTGACTTTCCTGGCCTTGAGAAGCCTGTCGGGAGTTCAGTCTGAGATCCCTTCCGAGGAGTTCCACCTCAGCCAGTCTGGAGGAGCCTGTATGACCTAATTGACCAGACTTGTTTTGCAGACACATTAGTCTTGATTTGTCCTTGTTTGGCGGAGGTGAGGGTAGTTTCAGAGAGAAAAATATTATGTTTCAGTGGACGTTAAATTCTAGTTCTGCTAATTGAGGTCTAGATTTATGCAAGTTGTTGTGTTAGCCACGCTTTCGCCCGGATGTTCTGGATCGAAAGAAAATGATCTAGTGCAATTGTCACAGAGTGTGACTACTCATGAAGTGTGACGCCGCTTGCTTTCAGTCTGCCGCTAAAAGCACAGGTACGATGCTTGTGTGACAACTGGGTATAAGTGATAAAATGTACAGCCTGTAAAGTGTTTCCCTATTAACATACCTCTGAGCCTGTTCACGAGCTCTGATTAGTTTTCTCCGAACGTGAATGACTAAGTGAATATAAAGGAGACCCGGCTCCTAGGGGCCTGATCCGAACCTGGGGTAGGAGCCAGCACCTCAACGTCACAGGATAAATATTTTGATCATCAGTACCTTCTACTGAAAGATTTGCAATCAGAAGGGGAAAGGATGGAAAAATCTGCACATGTTGAGGTATGAGGAAGTTATTGTGGCTTATACATGGTTGAACTTAAATTTTACCGACCAGAGCAGCCTGCTCTGTGGCCTTTCAGACATACACTGTACCTGTGCATTCGCCACTGAGGAAGGGAATGCATTTGAAAGTCAGATTGGTGTAGCTGTGGTTCAGACATCCAAGGTAAAACTAGGTGGCCCTTGTAAACATGATGTTGGACATGTTCCTGGGTCGCTGAAAGCTTGAGTTTTCTGAACTGTATCGCAGACCAGGACAAAAGCCACAGGTGGGTGTGGTGTTGTCTCTGGCTGCGGCCTCTGCGTGTATTGTGCTTGATGGTCACGACCTCCCCTGTGCCGTGCCTGCCTGTTAGGCGTCCTACATCGCAGCCCTAGTCGGGGGGAGGAAACGTATTTGAGGGCTGAGCAGCAACTCTGGCCTCACTGCGAAGTGAGTTTAACTGCTGGGTCTCCGGCGAGATGGCGTTGTCGTCCTCCTCTGGGCTTGCGTGAAAAACCGACCCGGCTTATGTGACTGTGTTGGGGCTGCTGACCATTGCGGGGCGGGGAGACTCACCATCTTCCGGTCCCGTATGTCAATACGTCACGAGGACCCCCGGCGGTAAACGTTGCCGTACAACTGAATGTGTGGAGAGGAATAGGCTGGCTGCCGGACACACAGGCCCAGCTAGTGGCGTCAACTGCCTTTTGTTTGGAAAGACCTGATGGGGCCACCCCTAATGGCACTCAACATAACGCGGGGGGACAGAGCTGTACTGTGAACGCTGACCCCTGGCTAGGCCACCAGAATGTTTCCTTTAAAGCTGGACCTTCCCCTCCCCAGGGGCGTGGCTCTGGGTTCGTGAAAACCAGGGGCGGCCTTGCCTTCCTCGTAACTGGACGGGGCACTGCTACAGTTGACTCCCTCTCCGTGGATCTGGTAAGCGCTTGGCTCCAAAGTTGGCCCACGTCCTGGCAAATGACTGTGCTGAGCATACGAGGTACCTTACCCTTGACACTCTTTGGCTGCTGCCGTCTGTGTTGTATTTGTGGTATCTGGTTACAGTAGCCCCTTACATACCTGACCCCAGGGATATGGCGGAAGAGGAGTGGGCCAGGGTCGGGCCATTCATGCAGGGAATGCAGGGGTGCAAGTGTATGTAGGGGTGGAGCCACTCAAGGTGGCTGCTCTGCTCTCTGGACGTCCCCTGCCCGACCAGGGTCTGCTTCACCCACACCTACTCACGTGACTGACCTTCCCACATGCTTACCCCAGACCCCAGCTGGTGACTGTTCTTATCAGAGGGGCTGTGAGGGGCACGCCCCTCTGCTGGTTTCCCGGGTAACTAATGAGCCCACCTGATGACAATTAGCCTATAACTGGTAACCTCCCCTTTCCCCCCAACTGCCGGGAGCAAAGGCTGCCACCTTGTCCTGCCTGCTGTCAGTTGCTCCAGACGAGTCAGCTCCCCGATCCGTGAAACCACTGATGTCTCTTTTGCTGACTGCAGGCTCCTTCTCTGGTCTTGAAGCCGGGCAAGCACAGGGCTTGCGGGCCTGCCTTCACACCTGCCACCCTCACCTGGCATCCTCGCCCCGTGCTGACCGCCACCCCTCACCCCAGCTGATAGGGCCCAGTTCTCCTCCCAGAGCTAGATGCGTCCGGGGGATATGAGTGTTTATTCTTCCTAGCAGCTAAAGATACAATTTTTAATGGTTACGCACACCTATGTTACGTGTTCACAGTAGAAAAGCTCTAAATCAGAGAAGCAAGAAAAGAGATTGTGGGTAATTCACCACTCAGAGATAAGTGTTTTCAATATGTGTGTCCTTTATTGCTGCCTTTGATGTGGCTTTGAAAACACGTTTTACCACATTTGTTATCCTTAGACTTTACATATGTTGTCTCATTTCATCCTTACGCAGATTTGTCAGGTTTGCATCGTTACAATCCCCGTTTTACTGAACTGAGGTGAAGTAACTAGTTCACAGTCACGAAGGTAGTAAGTGCTGGGACAGTGATGTAAACTCAGCGCACCCGACTGCAGACCCTGCGTTCCTGCCCGCAGAGACGCCCCCCCGCCCCTTCTCTCTAGTCCTCTGTCTCTCTCTGTCTCTCACACACACACGCACACCGACAAAAGAGATGAAGTTGAACACAGCTTTGAAATGTTTTTAATGTAATAGTAGAGCGGGAATGTATTTCTATTTCACTAAATAGAATCCCCCTGCATTTTTGGCCCCGGCCTCTTTCGTCAGTTTGTTAGTATTGACTGTCTAGATAAACATCACGGCATTGAACATCTTAGAGTTCAATCTCTTTGCACACATCCTTAATTATTTCCTTTCTATAAATCCCTAACAGCGAGGAATTCAAGTCACTGTTTATTCATACTTGCAATTTTGGTAGTTATTGCTAAATCGCCTTCCAGAAAAGCCGAATAAATTTACACTTCCAAGAGCTGTATCTGAGCAGGATGAACGAGGTTTTGAAAAGTCTTCCTTAACGAGGGTTCTGGTGTCTTGGAGGCTTTTTTGGCCATTAAGACCCCGACCATGTTCCAAAGAGGAATATTCCAATTACCTAGGAAGTCAGGCCAGCACTCTGTGACGTCTGGAGGGAAGGAAGGAAGGAGAGAGTGAAGAGGGATGAGGAAGCTACATCCTGTACCGACTTCTTGAGAAAGGCTGTTCCCTGGGATAAGGGTATTTTGTCTTCCACCGTATTCCTGCACCAGGCTAGTCTTTATAAGGAAGGGAGAGAGCTTGCCCTCACTGTTGGGAGGGGGTTACACCCCAGAGCACCACACACTCTGTCTTTAGGCTTTAGAGGTGACCCTGAGGAGCGTTGAAATGACTGGGCGTGATCTCAGGAGCTGTCCCCGCTTAGAGCAGGGCAGGCGAAGGGGCTTGAGCAGAGTGTCCCCCGCATTTGGCCATGACCTGGTAGCGCTGCAGGTCCCGGGGGTCCACAGCCAGCCACGCCTCCCTGGGCTTTTCATACGTGGTCCCCCAGAAGCTTCCTGACAACCTGGGCTCCAAAGAAAGGGGCTTTCCAGAGGTCCAGCAGCTCACTGGAATAAGCACGTGCAAGACAGGCTGGTGCAGCGCAAAGACACCAGGTTCGGGGCTGGGACAGACCCGGGGTGAAATGCCATCTCTGTTCCTTGCCAACCCAGGGGCTCCTGGTGAGGTGTCTCACCTCTCAGCTTCCCTGAGGGGAGCACAGCTCCCACTCTGCAGGGCTGTGAAGACAGCAGATAACTGACCTCCCGGTGCCTGGTGCCCAGACCACAGATGCCCATAAATGGGTCCTGTGCTGATTGTTACCTGAAATCAAGAAGCGAATGAATGCGATCCCAAGGCGGAGATACCCCTCCCGCTCCCGTTGCAGCAGCCAAAATGTCAGCTACAGGTGAGGTTAATAATCTCAGGGACAGCAGCTCTTTACTCCATTTTCTAGTATCTTCCCAGCAATCTCAGTGAGCCCCTATTTTGCAGGTGAGAGAATAGAGGGTCTGAGAGTTCTAAACAGGGATTGGCTGAAAGCCCACACTCCTTCTGGGGAGACCACCCAAAAAAACCCATGTAAAAAAATGGAAATTCACTCTCCAGTGATTTTGGCAGCGAGGGCTGCAGCCCACGATGGGAGAGCGGCCGCTGCGGGTGAGCCCCCCACACGTACCCGGGGGCAGCCCCAGCCCTGCTGCGAGAACCCACCAGCTGCAGAGCCTCCCCCAAGAAAAGCACCGCTGGAGGAGACGTTTCCTCCAGGCAGTCTCACGTTGGGCGAAACTATGGAATGGTTATTAATGTCTGAGATTTCATAAATTTTTTTTCCAGTTATAAAGGAGGTTCTGAAAAGCGATGTCTGCTTTCCATAATTGGCAAGTGCTCCCCAGATGGCCATTCGGCCACCTTGAAAATCAATGTTTTCACGACCCTTGACCCCTCCTGTGCTGACGAGTGTCTCCTGCAGGTTGGTCCCAGGATGAGAACAATAAAAGCAAACATATAACAGCAAAGGCCCGAGGTTAATGTCTTTAACAAGATAATGTTACTTAAGGGAACTGTACCGCAGATCATTCCAAAATTCCGTGTGTTCGCTGCAGCTCCAACTGTATTCTGAAACCACGTGTATGCGCTGCCGGCGCATCTGGCCGTGCGCGGGCTCCGTTTGTGTGTTACTTATTTTGATCCTGTGTCAGACTGTTAGTTTAATACCCTAATCATTCAAAACCCCTAAAAGATACAAAAGGTGGTTTGGTGTTGACTGTGGAGCGTCTTGCGCCTCAAGCCTTGTGTTTTCTGGACTGAGGGTTGCCCCGCCACAAAGCGAGACTGGTGCTCCCTCGGGGACGCTTTGCCGTGTGCCAGTGAGAGCTCAGCAAACAGATGTTTTGATTAGCTGATAGCAGACATCAGGCCCTTTGGAAATGTTCAGGTTTAATCTCGATTTGGGCATCAGGGAAACAGGCTCACACCCTGGTAGGTAGATCCAGCTCGTCATCGTTGATGTGATATTCCTTGCCGTCGTACAGCCTCTGCTCAAGCCACGGTCCTCAGAGAATAATCTCGGTGGCTGCACACAAGGGTCTGGGAACCAAGAGCATCACCTGAGGTTTCCCTTGTGCCTGTGCCATCGTCCAGGACGGACCGCTTCCTGCTGCTGGGCGGGGCAGATTCACACCATGACGACATGATGCGCGCTCGCCAGGATGGCTAGAACTAAAAGCCCGGACATGCGGGGCAGGTGCTGGCCGAGTGGGGAGGGGAGGGCTGTTCCCATGCACGGGGACCGGCACCCCTGTGGAGCTGGCACCCGGGCTGGGAAAGGCAAAGGCGGCACCAGACTCGGCACGGGCGTTCCCAGAGGAGCTTTGCCGGAGCTGAGACCTGGAGGTGTTGGCCAGACACAAGAGGGGAAGGAATGTTCCAGGGTGGGGGCCGCGTCCCCAAGGCCTGGGGCGGAGATCTCGCCTCCATCCTCACGACTCGGGGAGCTTTCAGAAACCCAGCCCCGGTGGCGTTGCCTTCCTTTTCCAAAGCCCTCCGGGACGCACGGCTGGCGTCCCAGCCGGACGCTCACCCCCAGGCCTGCCTCCCGTGCCTACTCTGCTCTCAAGGCTGGAACGACCAGTTCCCTCTCCTTGCCTCCGTCGTGGCTGCGAGGGCAGGAGAAGGGGGCCCCGAGCTGGGTGGGGACACGGAGGTGTGGCATATCCGCAGCGTCTTCTTGCACCTCCCAGTGCCGTGCTGCCTCACCCTCTTGATCAATGCAGACCCGGGAAAGAGAGTGGGAGTCCAACCCCGACTGGGCTGTGTGTGGACTTGAGGGTCACAGGTGATTTCAGGTTCTTCTTTGGACTCTTAGGAACTTTCTCAAATATACACACATTGCTTCTGTAATCAGGACATTTTTGTAAAATTGAAGTGTCGTTAATTTACAGTGTGCTAATTTCTGCGGTACAGCAAAGGGACTCAGTTATACACATATAAACATTCTTTTTTTATATTTTCCATTGTGGTTTATCCCAGGAGATTGGATATAGTTCCCCGTTCTCTATAGTAGGACCTTGTTGTCTATCCATTCTAAGTGTAATAGTTTGCATGTACCAACCCCAAACTCCCAGTCCCTCCTTCTCCCTCCCTCCCTCTGCCTTGGCAACCACAAGTCTGATGTCTCTGTCTGTGAGTCTGTTTCTGTTTGGTAGATAGGTTCATTTGTGCTATATTTTAGATTCCACATATAAGTGATATCATATGATATTTGTCTTTCTCTTTCTGACTTACTTCACCTAGTACGATAATCTTTAGTTGCATCCGTGTTGCTGCAAATGGCATTATTTCGTTCTTTTTCATGGCCGAGTAGTATTCCATTGTATATATGTACCACCCTTTCTTTATCCATTCATCTGTCGATGTATATTTAAGTTGCTTCCATGTCTTGGGTATTGTGAATAGTGCTGCTGTGAACATAGGGGTACGTGTATCTTTTTGAATTACAGTTTTGTCCAGGTATATTCCCAGGAGTGGGATCGCTGGATCGTATGGTAGTCGTATTTTTAATTTTCTGAGAAACCTCCATACTGTTCTCCGCAGTGGCTGCACCACCTTCCATTCCCACCAACAGTGCAAGAGGGTTCCCTCTTCTTTACACCCTCTCCAGCATTTGTTATTTGTAGACTTTTTAATGATGGCCATTCTGACAGGTATGAGGTGGTACCTCATTGTAGTTTTGATTTGCATCTCTCTAATAATTAGCGACGTCGAGCATCTCTTCACGTGCCTGTCGGCTACCTGTATGTCTTCTTTGGAGAAATGTGTATTAAGGTCTCCTGCCTATTTTTCGATTGGGTTGTTTTTTTGTTGTTGAGTTGTATGAGCTCTTTGTATATTTTGGAGATTAAGCCCTTGTTGGTTGCATCATTTGCAGAGATTTTCTTCCATTCCATAGGTTGTCTTTTCGTGTTTTTTTTGTTTTGTTTTGTTTTTTTATGGTTTCCTTTGCTGTGCAAAAGCTTGAAAGTTTGATTAGGTCCCATTTGTTTATTTTTGTTTTTATCTCTATTGCCTCGGGAGACTGAGCTAAGAAAACATTGGTACGATTTATCGGGACGTTATTTTTTAAGAGCAGGAGAGAGAGGGCTATCCTGTGGTGCCCATGAGCCCGACTTCACTTTCTGGAACCTTCAGGGAAAGTCTCCGGCTTCCCCTGTTTAGTGCCCAGTAACCAGCTGGTTCCCACAACTCGGTTTTCCCATCTTTAAGATGACATGGTCTTGATTTCGAAGATCCAGTCTGCATTCTAAACTCCTTTTCAGGCACTTAGCTCTCAACAAGTCTCGACATTAAAAAAAAAATTTTTTTAAGGCACTGGAGATTTCAGAATAACAAAGTATTACCATCTGAACGTGTGAACTACCTTCAAAAACCCTGAGGCAGCTCCCCCCGCCCCACCGCCACCCTCCGAGGCCTGCCAGCCCTTCTCCTCCCACAGGCAGAGTATTTTTAGAGCATTTTCAACCACTTTTCCTTGAATCTTAGTTTTTTCCCTCCCCCTTCACCCACCAAGTACCTGAGGTGTAGAAATGAATTTATAACAGGAAGCCTTTGATTTTAGAGCCTTTATGTTTTTGAAGTCTTCCAAAGCGGGGCTGTAAAACAACAGGCTTGGTTTAAAGGAATGTCACAGTCTCCACGCGGGGGCTGGCACCGGCTTTCCTTAAGGTGGGAGGGGCACGTCCCTGTGCCGGAGCGAGGAAGCGCCCGCCCTGTGGAGGAAGCGGGGATCTGGGGTGAAGGCACCTCACGGCCTAGCATGTTCCTGCTGCCCGACTCCAGCCGATGGGGGAGGGGAGGCCTGGAGGGGCCTCGGGGGGGTCCAGTCCCCAACCAGCAGGTGAGGCTTGAGGCCACCTCGACGGCGACATGCCCGTGCAGATTTGGGATGTGTCTCTATATCCTCATTCTTCCATCCGCAAACACTGTGAGATGCACGACAGTTTAAAAGCTGCCTTTATTGCAGGGAAGGGCAGGAAAGGCCATCGTATTACACGCAGGCATTGATCAGAAGAGGCCCTCTGATTTCAAACGTGCTAACGCGATCAACACGCAGCTTAGAACTGAGCGACTAGGATAACTGGAGGCTGGGTCCTCAGAGGGTTTCAGGTCTGCCCAGCGCATCCGGCCCAGCCCCCAGCCCCACCCAGCGGGGTGGCCGCCACATCTTCCCATCAGAGTTCCAGTTCCAAACGGGACGTCCGCTCTGCCCCCCGGGAAGCTCGCTCATGCTCGCTAAAACACTACCGTGTGCCCACATTTTTCCTATTTTACACGTGAGGAGCCCGAGGTTCGGGGCAGCTGGGGAGCGCACAGGGTTGCCAAGGCAACGTTGGACTCTCTAACCCTGGTGCTGCCCGCCCTCCCGTGCGCTCACACACTTGCCTCTCCCATCCTGGGTGAAAAAGAGGATCCTTCCGACTCTACTAGGGCAGAGTTGAGTAGGTGGGACAGAGACAGTACTGCCAGCTAAACCTAAAATATTTCGCGGAAGAGGAAACAGCTTCAGAGAGGTTGAACAACTTGTCCAGAGTCACACAGTAAATGGCGGAAGCTGAGACTCAAGTTCTGACCAGAACAAACTTCAGTCTAGGTCAGGGGTCAGCAAACAATGGCCTACTGCCTGTTTTCGTAGATGGACTTTTATGGGAACACAGCCGTGCTCATTCACTTGTAGGCTGTCGGTGGCTCCTTTGGGGCTACAACGGCAGAGCTGAGTCGTCGTGACACTGACTGTATGCCCACAAGGGCGAAAATGTTACTTTCTGGCCTTTTATGGAAGAAGTTTGCTGATCCCTGATGGAGACAAATACATTTCAAAATAGTGGCTGGAGCAGTCATGTGAACAGACCAGGGACCCCAACGGTGGCAGGATAGCCGCTTGTTAGTCTGGATTAAACGTACCAAGTGGAATCTACTGCAGGTATTTGGGGCTTTCGTACGGGGAGGTTGGGATCTTGAGAAATTGCCGGAGGGCAGGGAGAGCGCTGTCGGCCCGGGGAGTCCCAGCTTCCCGCAGAAGGTGCGCGCTTTCTCCTGTCTCCTGGCACAGACAGGCCCCTCTGCTGGACGGCGTCCACCCCACCCGTTGCCATGCTTGCAGCTGCTCACCCCTATCAGATTTCAGCCTGACCTCCTCTGCAAGCCCTGCTGGCTCCTCACGGGGCCTGGGTGCCCAGTTTCTATGCTTATCTGGAAAGCAGCCATCACCTCCCCGCCGTGCTGCGTGTCTGTTTACTCCTCTGTCCCTGCGACCTACTGCGTCTTCCAAAGACGGCTGCAGCAATATTCCTATCCCACGTGTGACGTTGACACTCTTCCCATCGACAGGTGGACTTACGTCCCCACCCCTTGAAACTCAGCAGGTGTCGGTGACTGTTTTGGCCATCAGAGGATGCAGAAGCGATGCTCTGTGGCTTCAAAAGTGAGGTCATAAAAGGTGAGGCACCTTCCCTTTTGCTCTTGAAACTTTGGGCAGCCACGCTGCGAGAGAACACAACTCCCACGTCGGGGAAACCACACGAGAGGACCTGCGGCCTCATGAAGAGAGGACCCGCGCCATCTGCGCCTGTCTGCAGCCATATGAGGGACCTTGGGCCACAACCATCTGCTGAGCCCTCCTGAAATCCTGACCACAGAACCCATGGGAGATATTCTTGGTTGAACTGTGTCCTCCAGAAAAAGATATGTTGGGGTCCTAACCCCCAGTGCCTCAGAATGGGGCCTTATTCAGTGATAGGGTTTTTACAGAAGTAATCAAGGTAAAATGAGGCCATTAGGGTGGGATCTAATCCAATATGACTGCTGTCCCCGTAGGAAGAGGAATATCAGACACAGAGACACAGGGAAATGATGAAAGCGCAGATCACAGTGATGCTTCTACAAGCCAAGGGATGCCAGAGGTCTCCAGTAACCACCAGAAGGTAGGAGAGAGGCCTGGAACGGGTTCTCCCTCAGAATTCTCAGAAGGAACTAGCCTGCTGACACCCTGATCTCAGACTTCTGGCCTCCATAACTTGAGGCAATACATTCCTGTCGTTTGAGTTGCCCGGCGGCGGCCGTGTGTTCCTTTGTTACGGCAGCCCTAGCAAATGAATACAGGAGGTAAAATGATTGTTGTTTTCAGTTGTTTCAGCCATCACTAAGTTCTGGGCTTGTTTGTTACACTAGCCCAAATATTCCAGTTCTAGCTAGCTGGAATATTCTCCCACGGAAGGGGAATCTCCTGGAAGGCGGGAATCCCTGGCCATGGTATATACTTATGAAAGGAGCAACGATTGGAGGATTGGCCGGCATGGCCCTCAGACAAGTCCCTGGGCAGCCGCAGGGACTACTGAAGGTCCATCCTCCAGGGATGGCGAGCCCAGGCTGCAAACTGAGAAACGACGTGAGCTCCCACCACCCGCCTGGGAACCGTAGTGAAAACCCCCATGGTGATGCATTTCCTGAGAGAGCCCGTGCCTGGGAAAACAGGAAGGTTAGTGCCTATGCGTTTTTATGGGCACCCAGTGTCAGATTTTGGAGGATGGAGGACTGGTAGGCAAACAATGCACGTGAGCTGTTAAAAAGCCAGTGGGAAGGCATATGCTTTTGCGTTCAAGTGGGACACACAATTATAAATGGATGCTACAGGCGGCTCACGTTGCCGATAAAAGACAACCCAGCTCCGGGTTCTGCACCGTCTCCTGCACAGCGCAAAGCCCCCAGCGGAGCAAAGAGCGAGGACTGTAGGCCTGTAGACTGTGGGAGACCTGGGGGCCGTGACATCCAACCCCCTGCCTCCAGGCGAGTAGGTGCCTGCCGTCCACAGTGGAGGGCTTCCTTCCTTATTTTTAATTTTTTTGAAAAGTGAAGTGTTAAGGTTGAGAGTTGATATTCGCGCTGTATCGAAAGGTCTCTAGGCGTATATAACACATATGTGGATGATGGAATTAGCTGTCACGTGAAGGGAGCCTTAAGGATAAGGAGTTAGAAGACTGGAGACACAGCTTCCTCACGATCATCAGCTCCTCAGGGGCTGAACTGGGTTTTGAGCTCAGACCCACCAACCCCAGAGCCACGATCTTAACCACTGAGCCATACACAGCGGCGCTACAGCATTGCACGGGGCACCCCTGGTGCGGGACAATTAGGAAGAGCAGCCAGCGGGTGCCTGCCGGTCGATGGGCTTCAGCAAGCTTGCGGCCCGCCCGGGGGCTGGGGGCACCGCCCGTGCAAACACCCCCCACCCGTCCATTGGACGGCGCTGGTTTTATTTCCTTCATTCAGTATCTTTAAGCCACAGAAAGAAACTTATACTGTATTAGTAGTCCCCTAAACTTAGAAATGCTCATGGACTCCTGACTCTGCTGCCTCTAAAAGCCAGCCTTTTATTTTAACTTTCGTTTCCTTACATTCTCTGTAGATGCCCTTCTAAGTTTTTAATGAGCACACGTGCTTTTTTCACTTATTAAATTATAAGCATTGCCTTTTTCTCTTATTTTCTATGTTAAAGGCCACGTAATATCTCATCAAGTTGATAATGTAGCACCTCTGATGCTGGACTTTTATAAGGTTTCTCCTTTTTCTCTATTCTAAAGCTATTGGCACAAACATTTTCACACAAACCTTTTTCTCTTCTCATTCGCTTATTTCCTTGGGATAAGTTTCTAGAAGTGAGCTTTTTACTAAATCACAGAGCGTGACTGTTTTCTCTAGTCCTTAATATCTATTTTAAAATCATTTCCCGAAGGCCTGTAAGAATCTACGCCCCCACTGGTGATGTGACGGGCTCCAGCTTCACTAGGCATTGGCAGCTCCGAGCATGACTGTTGTCTGCAACCGTGGTGAATTTCACAGGTGTAAAAGGCCCGAAAATCTGCAGTCAGGACCCGTATCTGAGCAGGGAAGTTGTATTTTTTTTTTCTTGCTTCGGGGAGGAGCTCAGGCAGTACCTGGTAGCCTTGCGCCCGCGTCTCTCTCGTTTAAACCACACCAGCCTGATGGTTAAACTCATTCTCTTTTCTTGTATTTATTTATTTATTTTTCTGTGCAAAAAATGCTTTTCTTCAGCTCAACAGAACATGGAAGTCTGAAAAAACCCCTACCTTCTGCAGAGGATGTGAGCTGGCTCGCGGCCAGCGGCTGCACTGCTCCCTTGTAAATACCTCCCTTTCCCGTCAGGGCCCGGAGATAAGCCGTCCGGGATTCTGCCTGGACGGCCGGTACCCCTTCCATCTGCTGAAGAGGGAGGCCCCGGACCAGCCGTGGGTTCAGGCCCCCGGGCCCCCGGAGGTAGCTCCAGCGAAAGGATGTCTGTCTGTCTCCAGGCCCAGCGTGGAATGTTCCGTAAATGTTGCCCAAGGAGAATCTTTCACATTTTCTTTCGTTTTCCAAACCACGGGCAGGGTGAGTTCTGGTGAAGTCCTGCGCTAGCTGGTGCCGGGCCCCGTCCACGCTCTCCTTTTCCTGCCCGGCCTCCCCGCCAAAGCCCTGTAGGCCCCGAGCCCGCTGCCCCGGGGCCTCCCTGCGACGCAGGGTCTCTGGCTTGTCGTGTGCGCCGTCGCCTGGGTGACAGCCAGGCGGATGCGGGGGCGTCCAGCCTGCTCACCCACAGGCGCCCTGGTGTCTGTCGTCAGAGAGTGGGCCCCTCGGGTGGGTGCGATCCCAGCGCACGTGGGGACGGGGGTTCAGGAGCCGAGGCCGAGGCCGTGCCTGCTTTGTGTGGGTCCCCGTGCAGGGAGGCGCCTCAGATCCGTGTACAGAAGGAGGGGAAGCACGCCAGCTCCCCGAAAGGAGCGTGAGGGCAAGACGGTGGGTGCAGGTGTGTGCGAGCGCGTGCGTGGCCCACCTCAGCCCACGAGGTGCCCCCTGCCCGCCCCTCTCTTCCTCCCCGGCTGCTTCCCTGACTCAGCGGCCACCACCTCGCCCTGTCCCCGGCTGCCGCGGCCTCCGTGTCCCCACAGGGCCTCTGCGCTCCTGCCGCTCGGCCGGCTGCCTTCCTCCCTGGAGCCCCGCCCGCCACGAGGTGGGCGCTCAGGACACACATGTTGAGTGAAAAGTGACTTGTTTATTTTTTAATTAATTAATTATGCTTTTAACCTTCAGTTCCACTGCCCGTTGGCTCGGGAGGCATTTGTCATTAAAAGAGCTCAGGGCTAACTTTTCAGCCCACCCGAGGGGGGTTGGAAGTGAATCTCTCATCTGAAGCCCCGGCCCCAGCCTTTTGGGGTGCTCAGCTGGGCCCAGCGGCTGACCCGGGCCTGTTTCTGCCTTAGCGTGGACGTTCGCACAACAGGCTGGGCCTGCGGAGGGCGTGGGGCTCTTCTTGCCATCTGGGGGAGAAACGTGTGTTACAGCGTGCCAGGCAGCCTCCGCCTTCCCGTGGCCGAGACAGCTTCGTGCCCCCGACCTGACCATCCCCAGACCGGGACATGGAATGCAGGCTCGTTGGGCCTCGGCTGCTCGCAGCTCAAGGAGTTAGGCCTCTGGGTGTTGCCTCCAGCCCTTGGTGGCGGCTCTGAAATCCTGACACCGGGTTTGAACAAAAGAGGCCCTGGGAGGTCTCTGCAGAGGAAGGAAAGTCCTATTCAGACGAGCCACCCTTGACGTTCAAAGTGACTCGACAAGGGGGAGTGCCGGGAGACACGGACGGCCGTCCTTCCTGAAGAGTCGGGCTGCTCTAGCTGCCCCCCTCCGCCCAGGCTGCCCCGGGGAAGCAGCTCTGCTCCGTCCGCTGTGCCTGGCCAGATTACCAGTCCCTAGGGGCCTCCGCGCGGGAATGTCCAGATTACTCCTCTATCAGACCAAAAGGGGCCTTCGTCCTGTCTGCAAGGCCAGTGACCATCCGTCATTTGCACAGTCAGCAACCTGTGCCACCAGGCCGAGCAGGCCTTCGGTGATGAGAGGGCATCAGGAGACAGCACAGCTAGCCCTGGCTATCACCCTCGACATCTGGCGCTCCCCAGGCTCTGTGAAGCCCAACCTGCGTGAGCATCTCCAGGGCTTCTCAGCTGGGGGACACGTCTGTGTTCAGCAGTGTCTGGAGTTAGTACATTTGATTGACAATATTAAACCAGGATAGATAAGGGCAGGGATGTAGAAGGTACTTTCAGTGAAATTGCTACAAGAAATGTCCAACGTGATGCTCTGGGCGTCGGCCACAGATTTGGCTCCGAGCTCTCTCCTTCCCAGCTCTGCCGCCCCCCTCCCCCCACCAAAGTCAGAGGGAAATAGAACGATACTGAAATTTGCAGCACTCATAAAGTAAAAACAAAGCCATTACTCAGAGGATTAAAGCTATTTCTGATACCTAGAAATTTCTCCCTTCTGTACCTAGCTTGTAGAGATTTTTGTCATGAAAGAGAGTTGAAGTTTGTCAAACACCTTTTCTGCATCTATTGAGGTGATTGTGTGTTTATCCTTCATTCTGTTAATGTGGTGTAGCATATTAATTGATTTGCACATGTCGAACCATCCTTGCATCCCAGGGGTATATCCCACTTGCTCATTGTGTATGATTCTTCTAATGTGCCGTTGAATTTAGTTTGATAATATTTTGTTGAGTATTTTTACATTTATGTTCATCCAGCGTATTGGCTTATGATTTTCTTTTCTTGTAGTGTCCTTATCTGGCTTTGGTATCAGGGTAGTGATGGCCTTGTAAAATGAGCTTGGTAGTATTTTCTCTGCTTCAGGAATGTACTTCCAACATAAGAAATGCCGTATGTGAAAAGCCCACAGTTAACATTATACTCAGTGATGAAAAACTGAAAGTATTTCCTGTAAGATCAGGAGGAGTAAGGCAAGGATGCCCACTCTTGCCATTTCTATTCAATATAGTACTGGAAGCCCTAGCTAGAGCAATTAGGCAAGAAAAAGATATAAAAGGCATCCAAATAGGAAAGAAAGAAGTAAAATATCTATCTGTAGATGACATGATCTTGTATGGAGAAAACTCTAATCACTCCACACACACACACACACACACACACACACACACACACACACACACACACGCACACACACACACACACGCAAACTAATAAACAAATTCAGTACAGTTGTGGGATACAAAATCAACATATAAAATTTGTTGCATTTCTATACACTAACAATGAACTCTCCAAAGAGGAAATTAAGAAAACAATCTCATTCACAATAGAATCAAAATAGAATAAGATACTTAAGAATAAGCTTAACCAATGAAGTAAAAGACTTGTACACTGAAAACTATAAAACATTAATGAAAGAAATTAAAGAAGATACAAATTAGTGGAAAGATATCTCATGTACATGGATTGGAAGAATTAATATTGTTAACATGTTCGTACTACCCAAAGTGAACTACAGATTCAGGGCAATCCCTTTCATAGTTCTAAAGACTTTTTTCACAGAAATAGAAAAAACAACTCTCAAATTCTTAAGAAACCACGAAAGACCCTGAATAGCCAAAGCAATCTTGAGCGAGAACAAAAGCTGGAGGTACCACACTTGCTGACTTCAAAATATCTTACAAAGCTACAGTAAAAGATAACAAGTGTTGGCCAGAATGTATAAAAAAGGAAACTCTTGTATAGTGTTGGTGGGAATGTACATTTGTACCACCATTATGGAAGACAGTACAGAGGTTCCTCAGAAAATTAAAAATAGAAGTTCTATTTTTAGTTCTATGATCTAGCAGTCCCTTTTCTGGATATTTATCCGAAGGAACTGAAATCAGGATCTCCAAGGAATATCTGCACTCCCATGTTCATTGCACTGTATTCACAGTGGCCAAGCTGTGGAAACAGTCTGAGTGTCCACCAGTGGATGAATGGATAAAGAAAACGTGGTAGATATACAGTGGAATATTATTCATCCTTAAAAAAGAAGTAAATCCTGCCATTGTGAAACACGGATAGACCTGGAGGGTGTTATGTGAAGAGAAATAAGCTAGACACAGAAAGACAAATACTGCATGGTGTCACCTCTATGTGGAATCTAAAAAAGTCAAGCTCGGAGAAACAGAGTGTAGAATGCTGGTTGCCAGGGCCTGGGGGAAGGGGAGGGGCATATGCCATTCAGCAGGTATAAAGTTTCAGTGATCCAAGGTGGGGAATTCTAGGGATGCCGTACAACACGGTACCCACAGTTAACAATACCGTATTGTGCGCTTAAAAATTCGGTAAGGGAGTAGATCGCACGTGTTCTTACCCCAATTAAAAAAAAAAAGAAGAAGAAATTTCACCCACGGGATTTTTTTAAGATGATAAAAAACTGAAATTTGAGATGTCAACAATAGGGGTGTGGTCAGGGAAATTAAGTTAAAGCAACCTGATGAATTATCATGAGGCTTTTAAACTATTACTATTAAGATTTAAATGATGTTTGTATAATAGTGTAAAGAAAGATATGTAAAGTGTGTGGATACCGGGATGACAGCATTAAAAAAAAAAAAAAACCACATAAGATAAAGACCACATTTTGCCCTTTTTCAGAATCGTCTTAGCCGTTTGTGGAAGTTTATCCTTCCGTGTGAATTTTAGAAAACACGCTTGTCAAAGATGCCGCGGGAACCTTGCCGCCTGCCTCGCGGGGCGCAGGGTTAAGCTGAGGGGGGGCAGGTCCACACTTTCAGTCACCCCCCCACGCACGGGGGACTCTCTTCCTTTGTTCAGGCCTTCCTTCCCATCTTAGGAAAGCTTTCAGTTTCTCCATGAAAGTTCTGCACCTTCTTTCAAAGGGGACTCCGGGACGCTTGGTAATTCCTGAGATGGCATCTTACTTTGGACTTGGCACGCGTCTCGTCATTGCTCTTCGCCTCCCTCCAGGACGGCTGTGGACCTGTGTACGTTGAGCTCACGCACAGCTCCATTGGCTGTGGGTCTCCGCTCAAACTTCTAGAATAGTTTTATGTCTGCACAGACGTAAAAAGATGGGTGTTGGCCCTCCCCCAACCCCGTGGGCGGCTCATCGGAGGAGGAGCCCCGGAAGCAGCCCTTGACCAGCGGTGGACAGAGTCAGAGGGTCGCGGCCCCAGCTCTGCCGTCTCTCAGCTGGGTTAACTCCGAGGCACGTTCTGCGAGCCTTCCGGAGGTCTCCAGCAGGGTGGAGCTCCCGGTGCCCACAGGGCGCGTCTCTTCTGCGGTGCCTTTCCTTTCCTGCCTTATCTCTGTGCTCTCCTACGGTGATGTCCCAGGACCATTTTGCAAATGCAGTGTTTTCATCCCTTTCCTCAGCGTGTGCTTTGGGGGGAGCCCAGCTGAACTGTTACCGTCCTGGACACCCTGCTGGACAGTGAGCCGAGGGTGTGGGGGAAGCGTCAGTGTCTCCTGCCCCATATCGTGTTCCCAGGGCCCGGCACAGTGCTCGGCCCGCATCTAATGCTTGAGTAATTATGTGGTCAATGGATGGGTGCATGGGTGGGTGGATGGATGGATGGACGGACGGACGGATGGATGGACGGACAGATGGACGGATGGGTGGATGGGTGGATGGATAGATGGATGGATGGACGGGTGGATGGACGGACGGGTGGATGGACGGATGGGCGGATGGATGGGTGGATGGATGGATGGATGGGTGGGTGGGTGGATGGGTGGATGGAAGGAAGGAAGGAAGGGTGGCTGACGGATGGATGGAGCATGGATGGATGGACGGATGGGTGGATGGATGGGTGGATGGATGGACGGACGGATGGATGGATGGGTGGATGGATGGATGGGTGGATGGATGGATGGGTGGGTGGATGGAAGGAAGGAAGGATGGCTGACGGATGGATGGAGCATGGATGGATGGACGGATGCTGTGGACGAGGTGGGGAGAACCTGGGTCTCCTTAGACCGTGTTCAGTCGGGGGCCGACGGCACTGTTTGGTAGTGTTCTGCACCCCCACCCTGCCGACATCCCACACCCTTCTCTGAAAACGTTTCTCTGTTCCAAAGACAATTGCTCTTGCCCCACCCTTCCCAGGAATCAGCACACCAGGACTTCATCCTCCTAAGGACCTTGTTGTGGGAAACGAGCAAAACAGAAAACCACAAAGCCAAGCTGAGGTGCACATTATGGGCTTCCCGCTTGGCTCAGAGAGCAGGCTGAAGGCAGGCCTGTCATCTGGTGACTCAGACCCAAGTGCCTGACAGGATACACTGTGCAGGGCATCCAGGCAGGGAGGCGAGGCGGGGGGCTGGCCACCTGGCACTTCAGGAAGGGCTCCCGCCCCTGCCTCTGCCCCCTGCCTGCCAGCTCAGACCCCAACCTCTGTCCCAGGGAGCTGTGCTGCTGGCCTCTACAGTGAAAACTCAGCTGGAACCGGCAGAGCTCCCTGGGCAGGGCGAGGCGGCGCAACGGTTTACGTCATCGACTGGTGCTAGATGTTTTCCTGAAAGCTTAGTTTAATGAGAGGGGAGGGGAGTCAGTGTGTGGCCACAGGTTTTTGAAGCTCGGAAGTGAGTTAAGATCTTTGGAGGGACAAAGAGAAAGAGTCTGGGCAGGGCCAGGGTGAGTTAGTAAATTTTGATAGCCTTGTAACTGGCCAAATAGTTAATTCAAACAGTGAAAATAATAGCTAATGTCTGAGGGTTTACCGTGTGCTGACGACATGAGGTAGCTCATCTGACAACTTTGTTAGAATCTACTCAGCAACTGTGCTGGGTGGGTTCCATGACTAGCCCTCTTTTAGAAGTGAGGACCTGAGGCACAGAGAGGTTCAGTCACTTGCCCCGCATCACACAGCTAGTTAGAGGAACCGGTTCCAACTCTTATGACCTTTGCCGCAGCACTATCGTTTCTCTGCCTGATGTCCGCTAGACTCAGCGCCGTATCATTGGTTGTGCCTGATTTATCTCCTTGATCATTGCCTTCACCAAAACGACCATTTGCTCTCCCCCTGGAAGAGACAGCCAAGGGCTGTGAAGACACTTGTCTGTCCCCAGTGCCTTAGAAAGGGCACAGGAGATTGGGAGGCTGGAGGACTCACCACCGGAACGCCCGTGAACTGAGTGATGCCTCACGCAGGTCCCTGGTCCCCTCTGAATTTCAGGCTCTTCATCTGTCAAGTGGAGGAAGGCGTGCTTTGTGATGGCAAGAGGTCTTTTTAGTGCTAAAATTACAGAGCGCCTCCCCGCGTTTGCTAACCGCGCGAACTTCTAAACGCTGCAAACTCTTGTGCCTCACTTTCTGCAGCATTCCCGTTTTAATACTCATTGTATTTTCTCTGTGGAGATTCAACGGGACAGTGCATAGAAGTGTACTTCGTGCAGAGTCTGCAGATCATATTCATGAAGACGGTCTTCCCGCTGAAACACAAAACCCACGTGTTTTAGAGGCTCAGCACATGGACGTTTACATTGTGCACACACGGCAGTCCAACACCGACTTTCCGGGTCGGGCGCCTCTCCTGGGAAGGGTCCTCCTTCGCCCGCCTGGGCCTGACTCCTCTTGGTCCCTGGGGGCCTCCGCATTCAGCAGGTGGGTGGAGAAGAAAGGAGAAGCTTGCAGACTCACGTCTTATGGGTCTGACCTGGAGCGGTTGCCGTCTCTGTCCTCACACTCCACTGCCCCCAGCTGCCCAGGAGGCTGGGGAGTGTGGGTGGCTGTGTGCCCCGGAGGAAAGGGGAATGATTTCCAGGACGGTTCATCCGTTTCTGCCACGGAAACGATCGTCTTCACGATCACTGACAGCTCTCATTTTGTGGAAGGAAAGGAAAGGAAAGGCCCCTTGACTTACCAGGTTTGGGGAAGTCTCAGGATAATCACCGTTTCGGCATGTGTGCAAGCGTGTGCGTGAGTGTGTGTTCCCCAGAAAACAAAACCCGAGGCAAGGCTTACAGGCACTACCTTCTTAGGAGGTGCAAGCCCAGGACGTGGAAGTGAGGGCAAGGAGAACCGATAGCAAGGCCCAGTCTGGACTGACCAGCGCTCGCTATTAAGAGCAAGTGATCACCCGGTTTTAGAGGACCATCTTCCTAAAGTCCGTACCATCAGTTGCTTCTCAGGACAGTCCATCCAAGGACGAGAGGGGAGGGATGTTTATCCACTGGCTTCTTCCCTCGTTGGCCAGTGATTCATCCCAAGATGCACGAACTCTCTCTGGATCACGGACAGGCTCTGGGCGAGTCCTACAGCGTCGATGGCCCCCGAGGCCACGGAAAATCCCCAGAGCGGCGGGTGGAGGTGCCCGGCGGGGACATCCAGCGAGGCGCCCGCAGAACCCGGTTGGAACCCGTGAAAAGGAACCTGGGACCGGTGTCACCTCTGTCAAGCTCGCAGAAACCGGGATCGGAAGGCACCAAGATCCAGAGACAAGTTGGCGCCCGGCACCTGGTTAGCCCACCACAAGATGCCCGCCTGCAGCCGAGGGTGCTTCTGCTTTGCCCTGTGTCTGACCTCGGGAGAGCTTGAGTGTTTGCTGGGGAAAAAAAGCCCACGCACACATGAGTCTCCGAGGCCGAGGCCCGGCCATCCTTCACCGAAATGAGCCCTTCGACCAACGTAGATACCTTCCACGCTCTCCCGGAGGCCCGTCCGGACAAGGCCTTGCGGGACTCCTCATAAGCCCCGGGATGGCTGAAGCTTTTAGCTGTCACGGAGTAGTCTGTAAGGCGGCCTGACTCGCAGCCGGCTCCGTGGCGACTTGCCTGTGCTGTGCTCCCGGGCTGGCCTCGCTCGGCGCCCTGCAGACCCGGAACGTGGATGCCTGTGAACCTGAGAAGCCTCGGCAGTGACAAAGCACCATCCTTCCAGGGGCCGGGGCCCCAAGCCTGCCACCCCCGTGAACACCGAGACGGCTCTGGGAGCCAGGAGAGCGCGGCGCTCCAGGAGCAGAGGCCCCAGCTCGGCGCCCACGGCTGCAGGTAACCAGCCGAGTGGCCTTGCCGAGTCCGTCAGGCTGCTTCCCTCACCCCCGTCAGCAGCTTCCGAAGCCATCACTGCCCAGCCCCCAGCAGTCGGGTGGGACCCCGAGACGGGTCCTGGCCGAGGGATTTGGGGAGGATGGGCGTGTGCCACGGCCAGCCTGGCCCCAGGAGCTCTGCTCTCCTCCGTGATTTCCCTTCCCTGTCCATTGACTGGACACTGGGCTCCAGGGGAGACTCTGAGACCCTAGGAAAATGGGTCCTGGGTTCTGGAATGACCTCACGGAGCCACCCACGTGCACCCCACGTCCCGCACTGCACCGTGACGAGAGAGGAATCTGTGTCGGGCTAAGCTCCCGGAATCTGTGGACGTTTGTTCGGGCGGTTTTTCCGCTGGCTGACACGTACTCAAGAAGCGATTCCAGCCTCGCGGAGCCCCTTTCCTCTCTCTTGCAAATGGGGACAAGACACGCATCTCAGCCCCCAGCGTCGCTGTGAGCTCAGGCGACGCAGCCGTCGTTCTGGCTGCAGCCGCTCAGCGGCCTCGGAGGCCGCCCCGCCGGGCACGGTCCAGGTCGGACAAGGTGGCGCGGGCAGAGCCCCTGGAGCGCGCCCGGCAGCCCACAGCAGGCGTCGGTCCCGGGGGGCTGCCGTTCGCTCGTGGCCACGCTCATTCCAGACACGCCCCCGCCCCCGCCCCGCCGCCCCCGAGAGCCGAGCACGCCTGGGTCCCCTCGTCCTCTGCCTGGCTCGCCGCGGGGCCCAGCCAAGGGCGGCGGCAGGAGGTTGGGGGGCAGGCGAGCGGCGTCTCTCTCCTCCCAGTCCTTGGCCGCGTTGCGGCAGCCTGGCAGCACTGTCCCTCTGTGCTCAAGCTGCTGTCTCCGGTGGCTCCGGGGCTCCGCCGGCCTGCGAACACCAATCCCCCCCCCCCCGTGTCCCCCC
>NC_041230.1:53099820-53118740 GCF_002837175.3 Physeter macrocephalus | reverse complement strand
ATCCCCCCCCCCCCGTGTCCCCTCAGATCTGAGTGTGTCTGTGGCTTCCTGGAGTTGCTGGCCTCACCTGCCCACACCTCTGGGAACAGCTCCTCCACTACAGGCGCCTTCGGAGCCCAGCCGAGGGCGCGAGCTCTGTCCTGGGGGGAGCCCAGGCTGTCAGCCCTGGTTGACGTCACTCGGGGCGCTTGGTCGGAGCCCCAGCCTCGCTCTGCCGGACCCGGCCGCAGAGGCGTTTAGAAGGGAGGAGCAGTGAGCTCGCAGAATTTGCAGGAGGCTGTGAGATGTGGAAACGACAGCCTGGGAGATCAAACCCTGGAGCCAGGCTGGCGGCGCCACGCCGACCTCCGCGGAGCCTCGCCTCCAGACCAGAACGTCGGGTGGCAGGCACCTCAGGGGCTGAACCTCTGCTACTTGCCTGCCCCACCCCCGGCCATGAGCGCCGGGTCGTAAGCACATCGCGGGGCGCTTTGGACCCTGGGTGGGACGCCGCCCGCCGTCCTTGCTTCTCCACTCTGCCCTCGGAGGCCGTAGCACGTAATCCTCTGCACGGTATTAATCGGGCTGCCCTGCCCTCGCTTCCGGCTGAGTTCAGCCAAGGCAAAGCAGCAGCGAGCCATCAGGAGGGAGAGCGGGGAGAAGGTGGGGCATCCGTGGGCCTCGCAGGCTCACAGCCATCTGCGTCCCGCTGGGAAAGGCCGCGGCTCCCGACAGGTGGGCCTCCGTGCCAGGGGCTCTGGTGACTCTTCCCGGCCAGCTCCTCGGTCCTCGAGGTGGTGGCAGGTCCCCGCACCCGCGCGTTCACGCCGGTGCGCTGCTCCGCCCTGTGTAGGCTCCCGCGTAAATCATCCCCCCGTTAAGCCCTTTTCAGGTCCCCACTTCAGAGGGACATTGGTTTCTTGCTGATGGTTTGCCACAGAAGCTGAAAATAAACAAGCAGGCCAGCGGGCAGGCCAGCGGACCATGCTGACGAAGGAGGCTCTCCTTCTGGGTCTCTGGGGTATGTTGGAGTGTGGCCCCCACAAAAAGGATGGTTGAGTCCTAAACCCCCAGGACCTGTGAACGTGACTTTATTTGGAGTTAGGGTCTAATCAAGTTAAGGTGAGGTCGTGCTAGGTTGCAGTGAGCCCTAATCCAATGATTTGTGTCCTCATAAGAAGAAATTTGGACACAGACACGCACGCAGAGGAGACCTTCATGGGATGACTCAGGCAGAGACTGGAGTGGGGCATGACACGCCGGAGAGGCAGGAACAGAGTCTCTCCAAGTCCCAAGGAGGAGCCAGCCCTGCTGACTCTCCAGAGCTGGGAGAGCCTCCCCGGGGACTGCAGACGCCCGCTGTCCCCGTGTGAATGGGACAGGCCCTCAGAGCCCTGCACCGTGTGGCCTGGTGAGGCTGGGCTCC
Organism: Physeter macrocephalus; assembly: GCF_002837175.3. Lineage (NCBI taxonomy): Eukaryota > Metazoa > Chordata > Mammalia > Artiodactyla > Physeteridae > Physeter > Physeter macrocephalus. Next base: position 53,117,335 of record NC_041230.1, on the reverse strand, counting down.
GGAGACAGGTCCGCCAGGGAGCCCGGCTCTGTCTCGTGCTGTGACCTCGGGCCAGTCCTCAGCCTCCTCTTAGGGGGAGCCAGGAGAGCAATGACACTTACTTTACGAGATGGCTCTGAGGAGTACAGGCGATAGCGCGGGAGCCCTGAGCACAGTGCCGGCCACCCGGTGAGCGCTCAGTAAAGCCCCGGGAGAGCGTCTCCACTGGTTGTTTTGATCCAGCCCGGGGCGACGGGGGTGACGAAGGCCTTCTTGGAGGATGCAGGGCCTGAACTGAGGCCTGGCGTGAAAGGAGGATGACAGCTGGAATCTGCTCAGAAACGAGCTCGGACAGGAGAGAAGAGGGGCGTGGAGGAGCCCGGTAGACGTGAAGGAGCGATGTGCTGGCCTCTTCCCCAGGTACTGGCTGTGTGACTTCAGGGCAGTCGCTTACCTGTCCTGGGCTGTGGTCACCCCGGCCAGCTGGGGCTGTTAGGAGCACGTCGGCCTGAAGCAGAAGGCCGACCAAGGTGGTCTCCTAAGACCCTTCTGTGGCAGGAACTGTCAATTGTCCCCAGTATCCACCCTCCACCCCTTCCTCAGTGCTCTGCTGCCCACGTGGTACCCGGAATAAAGACTCACCTCCCAGCCTCTCTTGCAGCTCTGCGTGGCCGAATGACTGAGTTCTGGCCGGTGAGAAGTGAGAGGACGTGTCACGTGGTACCTGTGGGAGATCGCCTTAAAAGAGAAGGGCGTGAACTGTCTGTCACGGCCAAGAGGAGCCTAAGGGGACGTGATGACTAAGTGTCAAGTGTAAGGACCCTGGATGGAAGCCTAGGACAGAAAAAGGACGTTAGGTAAAAACTAGGGAAATCTGGATAAAGTATGGACTTTCGCTAATGATAATGTATCGATATTGACTCATTAATTGTAACAGATGTGCCTTACTAATGTAAGATGTTAATAACGTGGGAACCTGGGTGTAGAGGATATGGGGACTCTGTTATAGTCACATTTCCTCTATAGATCTAAAAATTGTTCTAAAAAATAAACTCTGTTTTTAAAAAGCAGGAAGGCATAGACTTTCTTCTCTCCTTCTTCCATCCTGCTGTCAGAAACTTGGGTGTGATTGCCGGAGCTCAGGCAGCCATGAGATAAGGAGGAGGCCCACACTGTAGGGAGGCTGAAACGAGTCTTGTCCCCTGTTAAACTCATGGAAGCACCATGCCAGCCCTGGAATACCCCTCATATCTTCTTTTATGCTAAAGAATCAAATATGGTATGTTCGAGCCACCATCCATTCCTTATTTTTGTTTGTTTGTTTTGTCTTACTCTGTGGAGCCTAATCCCAGTGGAGACGTCGTCTATCTCTTTAAATGACATCAGACCTCAACAAAATTCCTCTTGGGAAACTTTCCCATACAATGTGATCCTAGAAAACAAGTAGCATTTCTCTCCCTGTGTCCTCCCGGAGTTTTCTTGTTAAGTGTTTAGTGGCGGGTCCACTAGACACTGATTCATGGCTCCCCGGGTGAATGGGACAAGACAAATATGTTCCATTCCAACTCCTTAAAAAACAGCCAGACCAACTCGATGGCATTTTGGTACTTTTCCATTCGCTGGAGTTAAAATTTATGTCCTCTTCATCAAGATAATGCAAAGGGCAGCGTTTGGTGTTTTCGGTCCTCATGTTGGCAAGTGAAGCTGATGTGGCTTCGGTGGCGCACGGTAGAATGAAATACATATAATCAGTATAATGTGATTTACTCTCATCCTGCTGTCCCGACATTTAAACAGATGTCAGATGAGTAGAGAACACAGCGGGAGGAACACATTAGGGTAAATTATTGCATCTGAAAAGAGGGAGTATCGTAAAAACGTTAAAAGAGAAAGTATTTATGATTCCAGTTGCTGGTAATTTTATCTCCCATTTGCCTCCTTGTGTGAGGTGATTAGAGCCTCTGCCACGGGGAAAGCTGCCGGTTCCAACGGGCTTGGATGGGACGGACAAATGTCCCCGCCTGCTGAGTTATCCTCCTCGGAGAAGGCCACGCATGCCCCTTGGGGAGTGTTCTCTGGTGTGGATGGGAGGAAGGGGCTGCAGGTTCTAGGAATGAGTCACTGGGGGTGGACACGTGGCACTGTGTTTCAGAGGCGTCGTCTCCCTGGATCCCGACTGTGCAAGGACCATGGCACCCATTTTACCGGTGAAGAGACCCAGGCCCAAAGTGAGGTTCCGGCTAAGAAGCGGTGGAGCCCGCCTTGGGTTTCCGTCTTCTGGCTCCTGAGCCATCCCGTCCTCTGCCTTCCACCCTGTTGGACATCAAGGGTCTCAACCAAGCCAAGTTGAAAGGGTCGGTCCAGTTGGCCTGCCGTTTTGGAAAATCCAGAGTGCGGCTGAGGACCAAAGGCGGCGGGGTTAGAGATCCGCGTTTCTCCAAGGGCAGCGGTCCTGCGGTCCGCTCGCCTGGGGTGCTCAGTGCAGTGCAGAGCCCCAGGCCATACCCGGACCTCCAAGCTGAGCACGTCTGCAGGGTCATGGCAAGGAATCTGCACTGTAACATCTGCCCAGGGAAACACCTCGTGAGCAAAGGTCTGAGACTCCGTGGCAGAAAGATTAAGAGCGCTGATTCTGGAGTTGGCGGCCACTACACGTAGCAGAGTAACACACACTGTCCCGTGGTGTGATTTAACTCCACCGTGGAGGCCTTGAGATGAGGTTTTCGTAGACGGGTTGAAACCCCGGCCCCGCCGCCTACACCCGTGTGTAGTCTTTCCGCCCCTTTGTCTCCTCATCTGTGAGACAGCAAGGTGAGCATCTGTTTCACAGCTTATTGTGAGACCAAAGGGCTCTTTGCTTCTTCCCCTGTCTTTGCACAGTCTTCTCATGCATGGGAAATGCACTGTCCATCTGGTTTTCCCAGAGAAATCTACACAGTGGAGCCTGTGTTCCTCAGGAAGGGGCTGGAGTCCCTTGTCCTTAGAAATGACCGCAGACTCTTTAACCAAGTGTTCCCGTGTCCTAATCCAGCCCTGGGAGATATTTGGATCCACCCAGTAGGGCTTTTTGCTGGTTGACAGCTAACCACAAGTGACCTCCCTGATTAGTAGTCTCAGTACATAAGCACTGCTTCACGAGTACTCGCCCCCGTATGTATTCCTGGACTCCAAGGCCTGCGTGTCTCATACATTTAAGCGCACGGAGCCACCATGCTTACTACCACCATCATTGCTATAGGCTGAATGTTTGTGTCCCGCCCCTGCCCCCAAATTCATACATTGAAACTTAACCCCCGGTGCGATGGTTATGAGGAGGCGGGGCCTTTGGGGTGATTAGGTCATGAAGGTGGAGCTCTCCTAAATGGGGTTAGTGCCCTTATAAAAGAGACTCAGGGGAGATCCCTTGCCTCTTCCGCCATGCGCGGACACAGCAAGAAGATGTCCTTCTGTGCACCAGGAAGTGGACTCAGCAGACACCACGTCTGGAGGACTTCCCAGCCTCCAGAACTGTAAGAAAATGTTTATAAGCCACCCCGTCTAAGGTATTCTGTCATAGCCGTCCACGTGGACCAGGATAATCATCGTCAGCACCATCACTGTCACCACCGTCATCCTCATAACCAACTCATGTCAACCTCCCACGTGCCAAGCACTGTTCCAGGTGATTTACAGGCATGCCTCATTTTACTGTGTTTTCGCTTCATTGCGCGTTGCAGATATCTTGTATAAAGGGAAGGTTGCGGCAGCCCTGAGTCAGGCAAATCTCTCGGCATCATCTTCCCAACAGCATTTGCTCGCTTCGTGGCTCTGTATCGCACTTTGGTAATTCTCGCCATATCTCAGACTTTTAATTATTATTATTATTTTATTTATTATTATTTTTTTTTGCGGTACGCGGGCCTCTCACCGTCGCGGCCTCTCCCGTCGCGGAGCACAGGCTCCGGACGCGCGGGCTCAGCGGCCGTGGCTCACGGGCCCAGCCGCTCCGCGGCACGTGGGATCCTCCCGGACCGGGGCGCGAACCCGCGTCCCCTGCATCGGCAGGCGGACTCTCAACAACTGCGCCACCAGGGAAGCCCTATTATTATTGAAATTAGTGTTATATTTGTTATGGTGATCTCTGATTAGTGATCTTTGATGTTACTTTGATGCTATAGCATTTTTTAACAATAAAGTGTTTTTGATTAAGGTATGTACATTATTTTTTTTTAGATGTAATGGTATTGCACACTCAGCAGACTACAGTGCAGTGTGAGCATAACATTTTTATTGAAGCATAGTTGATTTACAATGTGATATTGGTTTCAGGTGTCCAATATCACTTTTATATGCACTGGGAAATAAAAAATTTCGTGTAACTCACTTCACTGCGATATTTGCTTTATTGCGGCGGTCTGGATCTGAACCCGCAGTATCTCCAAGGTGTGCCTGTACTTGCATTAATTCAACACCACAACTTTATTATTAATTCACCACAACACCGTGCTTACAGTTGCACCCTCCCTCATTTTACAGAGGGAGAAACTGAGGCACAGAGAAGTTAAGAAATCTGCCCAAGAGCCCCCACCTAGGAAGCCATGAAGCCTGACAGTTGGGCTTTAGGGTTTTTGCTCTTGACATTTACTGCAAATTGCTGTGCAGTTGGAAGGTCCAAAAGAGAAAATTCCATTGCTTTCCCAACAGAACCTTTCTGGATGGTCCAACATACTCTGATTTTTTTTTGTAATTTAGAATTTTTAATCTACATTCAAAGAACCAACTCCCCGAGTTATAGGGGAAGCAGCCCTTACAGGCAGAGGTGTGCATGCTGAGTTGGGGTGTGTGTGTGTGTGTGTGTGTGTGTGTGTGTGTGTGTGTGTGTGTGTGTGTCTGTGTGTGTGTCTGTGTCTGCTGGCTGGTGGTATTCAGATTAGCCTGTCTGTTCCATAGGACTAGGACTGGTGCACATATTCCACTGAGTCACGTGGGCTAGTGGCCGAGGGCATTGGTGCTGCTCTCCTGAGGAGGTCTACGGGTGACCTTCTTGAGCATCCTTGGAGAACACATTGATTATTTTAATTTTCCCCAACTTGGCAGCAAAATTCTTGCCTTAAAGGTGTGTTGAAAGCTGGTTTCTGCTCACAAGCCTCGGTTCTGCCGCCTAAAATAATACTCCAGGATGCCGGTAAGGGAATAGTACACTTCCTGCGAGTGTTCGATTCACGTTCTCCCAAAAATAACACGGAGACTGTTAACACCTGCACTTTCCAACGTTTCCTCGCTAACAACAGGGAGATTAATGGGTTCCATTCAGAACAGACCTCTCTGACCTCATGTATGAAGTCGGGGAACTCAGGAAATTGCTTGCTAATCCAAATCTTGATAATCCCAGCATTCTGACATTCTTTTTTCCCCTCCCCCTTTGCAGCCCGAAAATGCCCCCATCTGAGTGGAATTACAGCTTTCAAAGTTTCGATAAGATACTAAACAGATTATTCCCCACAAATAACATCTAACATGGTTTGTGTGGACTTGTTGAGTGGGGAGATCAAAAATGATGCAGTTTAACAGAAAGAAAAGTGGCCTGATGAACCCCAGAGAGCCGGCCCATTAGCAGAAAGAAGGAAATAAGAGGAAGGAGGGAAAAAAATGAGAGGATGGAGGTCTCCCGGGGCAGCTCTTCATCCCGTCGCAAACATCCCAGGCAAAAATGGGGATACACACCTGGTTTCCACGTGTGGGAGGTGCCTCATGGGCCAACAGACCCCAGTTCACTCCATCCTCGACCACATTGGGGTAACCTTCTACAGTAGGTATTTGGAGGCCCATTTTACAGGTGAGGCAAATGAGGATACCCAGGGAGAGACTGGGCTTGAAGCCAAGTGTCCCAGCTTTCCTCCAATCAGCTCTGAACTGGAGGGATGGGCCAGGTCTTACTTAACTGCGCTCTTCCATTGCAGAGCCTACACCTGGCACACAGTAGGTGCTCTTTAAATGCACGTTGAAAGTCAAATGGCCTGCAGTGATCCCTCCTTCTCTCAGCTGACGAGATCTGTGGTCTCTGCGGGTTACCTGGGACTTATGCTTACCTTGCCTGTTACTTAACTCTCATGGAGACGCTTCTTAAACATTTCAGTTCGTGGTTGGGCAGTGTGTGCCCGAGGGAGATACTCAGACGTTTAAAAGGGTTTGTGGAGGAAAGTAACCCTCCCGCCAGCGTCTTTCCCCAGGTTGTAGGCTTTCTTGCTGCTCAGAGGCTCTCCACCTCCAGGCACACGTAGGTTTGCATTTCCGGGCCCCCCTGTGGCAAGTGCTGACCGAGGACTTGTGAGCAGAAATGACATATGTTACTTCTAGGCTGGAGCTCGTTGTCAGCTCAAGACCTCCAGAGCTCTCTTTGAGTTGGTGGATACTCCATCGGCTTCCGTCCTTGAGCGGTTTATGAGCAGAGAAGCCCTTTGTCTATGATGATCTTGTATGGATGAAAAACAAGCCTCTTTAAGGCACTTAGATTTGGGGTCCGTTTGTTACTGCCGCATACGCATGCCTCTCCTGACGATATACCCAGCCTCTCAGATCCCCTTTTGGAAGCACCCGCACTTACCGTAGTGTCCTTCCAGATATAATCAGAACGTATACCAGAAAATACGTAATAGCATACGACACATGCTGTTCTCTCTCTTGCTTTTTTTTTTTTTCCACATAATATATCTTGGAGATACTTCCATATCAGCATATAAATATATGCCTTATTCTTTTTTTTTTTTTTGCGGTACGCGGGCCTGTCACTGTTGTGGCCTCTCATGTTGCGGAGCACAGGCTCCGGACACGCAGGCTCAGTGGCCATGGCTCACGGGCCCGCGTCCTCTGCATCGGCAGGCGGACTCCCAACCACTGCGCCACCAGGGAAGCCCTGCCTCATTCTTTTTTGAACAGGTAAATCATCTTCTACTCCAAGTATGTACCCTAATTTATTTAAACAGTGCCCACTTGTTGGACATTTAGTTTCCAACCTTTTGCTACTCCAGTGCTGCAATGAATAACCTTGTATACAGTTACATCTCAGGCCGTTGTATCTCTAGAGCAAAGGAGGCCCTCTGTTTCTTCATTTATAAAATGGAAATAAGAATAGGACCTACCTAAAGAGGTTGCTCTGTGTGGATCAAATGTACTTAGTACAGGTGAAGTGCTCTAGCCTGTAGCGAATGAATGAATGAATGAACAAATAAATATGTAAAAAAATTATTATTTTTATTATTGACTTTTGGGTAAATTAGTGAGCTCTAAATAGGCAAAACAAAGCTCCTAAGTGGAATCACATTCAGTGAAGAAAGGGACTGAAAATGCTAGTGTTATAGTATTAAGATATGTACATTATCTTTAAATAAGCCACGTACAGCAGAATTTCCTTCATATGTTCATCCATTTGTTCTTTCTCTCATTTGACGGCCTTTATTTTCTGAGCATCTACTGCGTGTTACCCACCATGCTGGCAACAGGAAATACCAAGGTGAATCATACACAAAAGCACAAGCTGTTGTTGTCCCCACTTTACTTGAGAGTCAAAAATAAAATTAGCGCGATTTTGTGTATCACCCAAGTTTCTTCAGCATTGCTGCTTTATAGAGAGAGATGTGTGCAAGCATCATGACAGGCAACTTAGAACATTTTGTCACCCCCAAAAGAAACCCTGTACCCTTTAGCAACCATTTTCCTATCTCCCTGTTCCCCCCAGCCCAGTCAACCACTCGTCTACTTTCTGTCGCTGTGGATTTGTCTATTCTGGACATTCCATACAAATGGAATCATACAATGTGGCATTTTGCGTCTGACTTCTTTCACTCAGCATAGTGTTTTCAAGATTCACCCACATTGTAGTGTATGTCAGTGCTTCATTCCTTCTTATGACTGAAGATACTCCATTATGTGCATGGACCACACTTCATCCATTTCCCTTTTTCGATGGACATATGAGTTGTTTCCATTTTTTGGCTCTAGTGAATAATGCTGCTGTAATCGTTTGTGTACAAGTGTTTGTGTGGGTGTATGTTTTCAGGTCTCTGAATGGAACTGCTGGGTTATATGGTAACTCTACATTTCATTGCTTGGGGAACCACCAGATGATTTTCCAGCAGCTGTACCATTTTCCACTCCCAACAGCAGTATACAAGCGTTCCACCTTCTCCGCGTCTTTGCTAACACTTGTTGTTATCTGACTTTATTTTTTTTCTTCCTAATCTGTGCCTTTTCTTTTTATTTTCTTAACAACGTATTTCAAAGAGCAGAATTTTTGTTTTTTTAAACTTTTTATTTTATGTTGGAGTATAGTTGATTAACAATGTTGTGATAGTTTCAGGTGTACAGCAGAGTCATTTGGTTATACATATATATGTATCCATTCTTTTTCAAATCCTTTTCCCATTTAGGTTGTTACCTAACATTGAGCAGAGTTCCCTGTGCTATACAGTAGATCCTTATTGGTTATCCATTTTAAATATAGCAGTGTGAACATGTCAATCCCAAACTCCCTAACTATCCCTACCCCCTCCACCCTTCCCCCCTGTAACCATAAGTTCATTCTCTAAGTCTGTGAGTCTGTTTCTGTTTTGTAAATAAGTTCATTGGTATCATTTCTTTTCAGTTTCAACGTATAAGCCATATCATACAATATTTCTCTTTGTCCAACTTACTTCACTCAGTATGACAATCTCTAGGTCCATCCATGTTGCTGCAAATGGCATTATTTCATTCTTTTTAATGGCCGAGTAATATTCCACTGTGTATATGTACCACATCTTCTGTATCCATTCCACTATCGATGGACACTTAGGTTGCTTCCATGGCTTTGCTATTTTAAACAGTGCTGCAATGAACATTGGGGTGCATGTATCCTCTGACTTTTTAGAATGACTTCTCTTTCCTGCTCTAAATCCTGAGGGAAACAGTATCTAATTGAGGACAGAGCCTCATACTTAGAAAGCCTGCTCCTGACATAAGACTCCTGCCAGTTGTTTACATTTCTGTAAGGTGTGACACTTTGCAAAGCATCTACAGATACAGAAACTCATGGAACCTTCCCAAGATCTCTGAGAGTCTGATAAGGGAGGTGTTATCATTCCCATTTTACAGATGAGGAAACTGAGGCCCACGCAGGTTCTGTGAGCATCCGAAGTCCACACGGCAGGACCAGCAACCCAGGTTTTCTGACCCCCAGTCCAGGCGCCTCGCTATTACACCCCCAGGGAGCCCTGTTTGAGGCATTTCATCCAATACACTGGCCAGGTCGACCAGTTGCTCCGTAATTAACTACTCAGAGGAAGTCAGAACAGCCTGAGGCTGCCATTTTAGACGCTGGCTTAATGAAAAGTTTTAAATTAGTTCTGAACAATTTGGTTGCAAAAGCGGGGTTGAGCTTTTTGTAGTGATTTCCAGCAGCGAGGGAAGAGGTCGTGCCACCGAAGCTCTATTGTTTAGCATCTCAGGGCCCCAGCTCGTCACAGGAAATCCACAGCAAGGTGAAGGCCGTGCCTGCCAAGTCTTTGAAAGCAGTTCCTCCTGCCAGAGAGTTCCTTACAGAAGCCACAGTCCACCCAGACTTCCCGGGGCACTTTCTGCAGAACAAAGAAAAAAAAATTTTTTTTTGGACCAAACACGGCGCTGAGCTTGATATTCCGCAGTGGAGGTGAAGGCTCAAGTGATGCTTAGGGCTTGGAAAACAGGCTGAGTAAAAGTGGAAACTGCATGGCTGACCCACGAGAGTGTTGGTCAATAGAATATGGCCCGTTGATTAGATACAACCCAGGCACCTATTGAAATATTCTGTATTAGAAGATGGTTATGGCCTGGAAAAATACTTACGGCATCTGAGGAGGTGAAACAAGGAGGTTCCTATGCAGCAGGATGTCCAAGGCCATTTGGCAGTATCTGGAGACTTTCTCGGCTGTTAAAACTTGAGTGCGCTACTGGTGTGTGTGTGGGCAGCGGGGTGTCACCAGACATCCTGCCATGCATAGGGCAGCCCCTCACAACAAATAATTATGCAGCCCAAATGACCATCGTGCCAAGGTTGAAAAACCCTTCATATAATATGCATCACGTGATTTACATTTTTATTGCATAAAAATGGTATATGTGATCAGAAGAATGTACACCAGACATACAGCTGATTTCTTACTGGATAAGGGAAAACGTACATTATGTGAAATTTTTAGGCGCCTTTGTAGTTTCCAGTTTCTACAAACAAAAGCCATATATCACTTGGCAATCAGTTAAAAAGTAAAATAAAATGACACAGTGACAAATAGGGGAGCCCTGTCGATGAGAAGTTGCTCGTCTCCCGTTTCTCAAGCTCGGTCTAGCTGGGTCACGACCAGCCCGTGGTTTGCATCTGAGTCATGTAATCTCTCCTCGCCTTGGTGTCCTCTTCTGAAAGCTGACTTTTCGTATTTGCATTTCGCTTCTTCCCTCTACCCCTCTTGTTCCCTCTTCACGTTCAATTTAGCAAACATCAGTTATGCTTCTGTAACAAGGAGACATTTCTAGGAACCGAGGGCTCCAGGGATGAAGGAAGTCCATGCCAGGGGCCCAGAGTGAAGTATAACGTAAGCCATGGACTCCGGGCAATGATGATGGGTCATCGCAGGGTCATCCGTTGTAACAAATGCACCACTCGGGTGGGCATGTTGATAATGAGGGAGGCTGTGCCCTCAGAGAGGGGCTCCCATAAGCGCAGGAGAGCTGTGAGCAAGAGCCTCAGATTCCACATCTGCAAACTAAGCCTGACAATAGTTGCTCATCTCAGGGGCTTGTTGGTGAGGGTTAGTGAACTAATGTGGGGAAATGTCTGCACGTAGTTGGTCCACAACAAATGCTCTTTCATTTCCCTTAAGGATATCATACACTATTGCAAGAGAGTTCTTATATTCTTTATTGATTAATTCATGTACTCATTCATTCCTTCATCCAACATTAATTTCAATGCCTGCTACGTGGCAGGCACTGTTCTGGTTGCTGACCGGTCAGCAGTGAGGAAACAGCATTTCTGTCTGACTCCTTACCTCTTATTGTGTGACAAATCGCCTCAAACTCAGTGGCCTAAAACAACAAACACTTATTATCTCATCGTGTCTGAGGGCCAGGAACTCGGGAACAGCTTAGCTGGTGTTCTGTGAGGACGCAGTTGGAACGTGGCAGAGGCTGCCGTCTCATCTGAAAGTGCAACTGGGGCTGGAGGGGCCGCTCCCTGGTGTGGCTGCTGGTGGGAGGCCTCAGTGCTTCACCTCGAGGGCCCCTCCATGGGGCCGTTAGCGCATACTCACAGCAGAGCAGCCGGCTCCCCCGGACGAATGAGCCAAGAGAGACCAAAATAGAAGCCGCGGTGTCTTTAATGACCAGGTCTTTGAAGTCACACCGTCATTTCCACTTATTCTACTTGTTAGAACTGAGTCACTAAGTCTGGCCTATACTCAAGGGGAGAGGATTTGGTTTCCACCTCTTAAAATGCCTGTAAGAGTCGCCCACATTGAGAGTGCAGTTTGCTGAGTCTGGCATTGGTGTGCAGTTATGCAACCACTTTCCAGATCAAGACACAGAGCATCCATCACCCTCAGGGCTTCCTGTGCTCCTTCCCTGTTGGTTGGCAGCCCTCCTCCCTGGCCCCGAGCAGCCTGCTTCGTATCCCTATTGATTAGTTTAGGCTGTTCAAGAACTTAACCCAAAGGAAACCAGACCACATGCATTCTTCCATATCTGACTTCTTTCATTCGGCATAATATTTCAGAGGTTCATCTGTGTTACGGACACCACTGGTTTTATTTTTATTTATTTATTTATGTTTAATTGCACTGCATTGTATGGACGTACCGCAGTTAGTTTATCCATTCTCCTGTTGGTCCTCTCTTTTCATGATTGTTTGCTCTGATTTCTCTGTCTTTCTCTGTCCCTGTGTCAGTGTATAGCAGGTATTCTGTTACTGAACCATCCCCCTCTTGTTTTTCCACTTCCCTCAAGGGCTGGTTTAGGTGGGATGGCACAGCCCAGGTGCATCTCTCCTGCCCAGTCTGTACTTCTTGAGATGTTTGGGACTCAAAAGATATATATTTCTCTTCTCTCAGCTGATGGAGAGGTTGGGGGAGGTACGGACTGAGTTGCTCCAGGGGTTTACCTGGGCGATGAATAAGTAGGTCCCCGCCCAGTAAAAACTGCCACATGTTTAAGGCAGGAGCTAATGCAAGGAGCCTCGTGACCAGCAGCACCGTCCCTCCCAGAGCCCCGCCGGCATCTCCACCACCTGGGGCTGCATCTCCTGGGTTTGCAGAAGAGCTTTCAGCCTCTGTGTGGGAGGGAGGGACCGACATGGGCTGCCCAGATTTTGTCCTCAAGTCATGGACTTTGGTGGCCGCCTCCTGAGTCGAAGAAGTGGCCTTAATTCCGTGGTTTTCTCGTAGCTGGCTGCACCTTTCAGTGGGCCATGGATTCCCTGGGAAATAAGCCATGAGACACGGAAGGTTTTTCTCGAGAGCTCTGACAACATGCCCGTGTTGGGCGTTGGTGGGGGGGCGAAGCACTGCGCGGGGTTGGGGGGCGTGGGCTGCACTGCTGAGGTCCCAGTGGCCTCGGGCCATCCTGGGAAGGAGCTGTCCTGCACCCGAGGCTTGACCAGTCCCTCGATGTGGGCTGTTCCCTTCAGCTGCGGGCACTTTCTGGGAAGGCCTCAGCTGTGAGCCACCGAGAGCAGCTCCCCCGGCCCCCGGGGGAAGGAATGCTTGGGCGCAGGAGGGGACAGGGCTGCACATCACACAGTAAAGCCCAGCTCAGTCACCGGGCCGTTAAGTAACGTTTCATTAAACCTGCTGCAACGGCAGATTTGAGAAGTTGCAGCAGAAGCCACATAACTAAAGAGCGTAAGATCTTTACTCTCTGGCCCTTTAAGGACAAGTTTACCAGTCCCCGATCTGTATCAATTTAGTGCATCAAGACCAGCATTAAAAACAACAAAAAAAATGAACGAGGATAAAAAGGATCAAAGTGCACGGCTGTCGGGGAGGTTCAGTGTTGCCTCATGAGCCTTTGCTTTGGGTTCTGAGCGTAAAACGTCTGTCTTAGGTGGGCGAGGGCGTGTCACGGTCACAAAAGTCGGGAGGCCCTGCCGCACGGTAATCGTTTCCCCCTCACCTCGTCACCTGCAGGGGGCCGGCGCCAGGTGAGTGCTCAGCGTTTCAGAAAGCCGGCTTTGAGTAAAGCACGAAGGAGAAGGGCGTCACGTGTCCATTTGGCAAGTCCTAAACATCCGTCTTGAGTAAACTGAGCGCCGAAAGCTGCAAGGTCTCAGCGGCGTAGCCGGGGCTCTTTGCCAGGCCGAGCCCCCGGAGTCGGCTTCACCACTTCGGCTTCTAAGGAGTTTCTGCTCAGTCTGAGTACGATCAGCGCAGCCGTGGCTGCGGGGTGTGCTCGGTGGCTCCCACATCTGGGCGAGCGTCGGAATCCCCCAGCGGGTGTGGTAGAAGGCATTTGGCTGGGCCCACGGCGGGGCAGGGGTTCTGACTCCGCGGGGCTGGCTGGGGTCTGAGCCGTCGAGTTTCTCACGAGCTCCCAGGGGAGGCAGTGCTGCTGGCCGGGTACCCCTCTCTGAGAACCGCCGCTTTAGACCATAGAATGCTAGAATGTCGGAAATCGTGGAGTCCAGCGTAGCTCCTTTGTGATCTCGCCACGCCTCCCTCCCGACCTGAATTCTTACTTAGCCTATTTAACTAGACTCCTCTTTTGCCTTTTCAATGCATTTATTTTAAAAGGAAACTCTGTATCTCTACTGTAAATAGAAAACCAGTATCACTGCGCAGAAATAGAAAGTAACTATGCAGATAAAAACTGAAACCGAAAACAGTTCTGTTCAGTTCAGGCCAGTTGCCACCTCCGTCCTGCTCTCCTTTGTTAGAAGGGGTGGCGTCAGGCCCAGTGTTTACTGCTGGTCAGAGAGCTTCTGAGCGCTAAATGGGGCTCCCTCCTGGACTCAGTCACAAGGCGTGAAAGAAGCCTTCTCTTTGGGGGAAGGAAATGGGTTTTTCAGTGTGCGGGTTGATTTGATTCAGTGCTGTGATTATGTGCTGCCTCACATCAGCCATGGGACCCGCCGCACTTCGGCGAGCACTGACCTCGGATGCGGCCACTCTGTATGTCCCCTTCAGGGCAGCTGTCACAGTCGGTAGCGGTCCCGTTGGTTTGCTTCTTTGCCTCCTGACTCTCTGCCTGGCCTGCTGGAATGAACACTTCGTTAGGGAAGCAGACACCCCTGCCTGTTTCCTGAGGGCCTGGCCCTGGCGAAGCCCTCACCCAAGTGAATTAAAGCATCTCCCTTCTTAGGGGGGTGACTCTGGGCTCATGGTACTTGTCTTGGGGGGCATCCCTTTCCGCAGTGTTCCCAGTGTCCTCTAAGCTGGACCCCTGGAATCCTTGGGTTGCTCCAGTTTCTTTGTGGGCGGGAGGCCCTGGGCCCATCCGGGGCACCTGTTTCTGCATCTGACCATCTCCCCGCTGGACCACAAGGCCTCGTGCCGTTCAGGCCCTGACAGGACAGAGACAGCACATTGGACTGGGTGACTGCAGAGAGGTTGATAAGGGGCAGGGGGCCACGGAAACTAACCAGCGCCCTGAGGCTAGAACCGGGGAGCCTTCCCCACCCCCAGCTCTGGGGCGGGGGACAGGAAGTGGAGAGAGGGGCTGCAGGGGAGGGAGGGCAGGGAAGGCTGTCTCAAGGCCGCTGAAGCCTTTGGGGAGGGATGCAGCTACCTGCTTGCTGGCCCTGCAGGGAGGGAGATAGGACGGAAAATGTCAGACTTCACCCTCTTGCCTCTCTCAGCTCCCTCTCGCTTCCGGCCAAACTCAGCTGGAAGCCAGAGGCCCAGGGAGCTCCCTGGCTCCGCAGAGCGGGACCAGGGCAAGGAGGCTGGGAGAGGGAACGAGAGGAACAGAACAAGAATGACCGATCCAGGCGGCAGGTGGCCTGCAGCGGGTACCCCGCCCAGATCCCCCTCACCAGCCCGCGCCCCTTCTCTGCAGAAGTGGGAGCCCCCTGACCGGGAAGCTACGCGCCCGCCCAGCCCCAAGACCTGGGCCGACGACTGACTCCGGGGGGCATCACCTCTGGGACGCAGCCCACGCTCCGGGAGAGACCAGCTTCTTGTCAGCCCCTCCTCCTCTCCCTGCCTCACCTCCACCCCCCTAAGCCCCTGGGTGGTTGTACACCTCACCCTTTCCTGTGTGATGGCGAGAAGGTCTTTAAACATTCTGAGCCCCAGTGACTTACCTGGGAAGTGAGCAAAATGGATTTTTCCATTTTGAATAAGTGTGAGGGTCAAAGGGATAGTGTCTTAGAGACAGAGGTTACCTGTGCAGTTCTACTGTGCGTCTCTGTACCGAAGCATGTATATCCAGAGGTCAGCAGTGGTTCCCTCTCAGCTGGGGTGCTGGCAGTGACTCTCATTTTCTTATTTTTACTTATTAGTATTTTCTCATTTTTCTTCACTTGTTTTATCGACATTTTTTTTTTTTTTTTTTTTTTGGCCGCATTGGGTCTTCGTTGCTGCACGGGGCTTTCTCTAGTTGCGGGGAGCAGGGGCTACTTTCCGCTGCGGTGCGCGGACTTCTCACTGCAGTGGCTTCCCTTGTTGCGGAGCACAGGCTCTAGGCGCGCGGGCTTCAGTAGTTGTGGCACACGGGCTCGGTAGTTGCGGCTCGCGGGCTCTAGAGCGCAGGCTCAGCAGTTGTGGCGCACGGGCTTAGTTGCTCCGCGGCATGCGGGATCTTCCCGGACCAGGTCTCGAGCCCGTGTCCCTTGCGTTGGCAGGCGGATTCTTAACCACTGCGCCACCAGGGAAGCCCCTCGACATATTTTTTTAACAAAATGTTCTATACCATTAAAAAGAAAGCATATCAGAACACACAAGCGGGAATGACGCTATGAGAGGGATAATAAATCGGGTCTAATTTTTAAAACAAGAGAGAAATCGTATACAAATTAGGTCTAATTTATAAAATTTATAAATCAGGTCCGATTTATAAAGCAAGGAATGAATCATTTTCATATTTCAGCAATTCCAGAACTTTAACAATTCTTTCTAGGAAGTTCTTTGTGTCTTGCCCCACAGGGGATTCCAACTTGTCCGGGTGTCAGAAACCGTGGCTGAGAATATTGGATGGATACGACAGGCCCTCCAGGAGGATGAAGCAGGTGGGGGAAAGGCGGGCTAGTCCAGATCCAAATTGGAAAAAATAATATTAACAACAGCAGCTAGAATTAATTTTCTGAGCTTTTGCTTTTATGCCAGTCATGGTTCCTAAATACTTTCCGTGGATTAACTGCTTTCACCAAATAGCAACCCTCTGAA
Organism: Physeter macrocephalus; assembly: GCF_002837175.3. Taxonomy (NCBI): domain Eukaryota; kingdom Metazoa; phylum Chordata; class Mammalia; order Artiodactyla; family Physeteridae; genus Physeter; species Physeter macrocephalus. The sequence continues at coordinate 53,100,995 of NC_041230.1, read as the reverse complement.
GAAGATACTCTTTTTATCCCATTTTACAGAAAGGAAACTAAGACTCAGAGAGGGGTAAGGAACCAGGTTGTTAGTGGCAGAGCCACGGCTGGGTCTCAGGCCGCTGGCCCCAGAGCCTGTGTCCTTTGCCGTCCCACCGTGCCAGATGGCCCAGGAGCAAACCCTAGATCTGCTCTTGGGGAGAATGCCCAGCTCTCCATAGGACTTTTAAAGTCTCTGGGTCCCAAACTTGGGGGTAGGTGCATGCTTAATGAGCCCTGTACGCCGTGGAACTTGCCTCAAGAATTCTTGGAAGTGTGTACAATTTTCTGTCTTCTTTCCAAGCTATAAAAGTTCAGCTAATGGAAAGGGTGGACTCAAAGAATTAAAAAACCCTACAGCCTCAGAGAAACTAACTAGCATTGCTGCCTTGCCTTCCTGACAGAGGTTCCTGGAGTTTGTAACATGTCACCTGGGTGTCAAACAGCACACGTCAAACCCCAGGGGCCTCAGCCAAATTGAACAGTCCGGGAATAGAGTCAAGGAAGAAGGAAAGGTGGAGAAGTGAAAGTCTGGGTTGGGGGCCATGGTGAGGAGGATAGAGTGCAGATCAATCAGAACTGGCAAGGATCAGAAGAATTGATTCAGACCAGCCAATACCAGGGTCTCTGCTAAGCACTATTATAGATACAATTTTTCCTTAATCTGTCCACAAACTGAATTAGGTGGGAAACGTCATCTTCACGTTCCCATGGTACTGAGGGTGAAGAAACTGAGGCTCAGAGAAGCTGAGTAAGTCACTTAAGGTCACACAGCCAGTGCATCAGTTAGTATGGCTGAGGTTCTGCTAGAGTAAAAAAAAGATAACCAACAAAGACCTACTGTATAGCACAAGGAACTCTGCTCAATATTATGTGTAACAACCTAAATGGGAAAAGAATTTGAAAAAGAATACATGTATATGTATAACTGAATCACTTTGCTGTACGCCTGAAACTAATGCAACATTGTTAACCAGCTATACTCCAATATAAAAGAAAAGGTTAAAAATAAAAAAATAAAAAACCAACCCTCAAATCTCAGTGGCTTAAAAAGACAAAGGTTTTTTTTTTTTTTTTTTTTTTTTGCGGTACGCGGGCCTCTCACTGTTGTGGCCTCTCCCGTTGCGGGGCACAGGCTCCGGACGCGCAGGCGCA
>NC_041230.1:53077162-53099668 GCF_002837175.3 Physeter macrocephalus | reverse complement strand
ACCCGCGTCCCCTGCATCGGCAGGCGGACTCTCAACCACCGCGCCACCAGAGAAGCCCAAAGACAAAGGTTTGATTATGCTTGTGCCGCATGCTCCTTGTGGGTTGTTGGGACATTGAGGTCACTCAGGTACCCAGGCTGATGGATCAGCCACTTGCTCCTTGCTTCTCCAAGGGAACGAGCATGTCTCAGCCGATGTGTGTGTGGAGGCATCACCCCTCGGGCCTCGGCTCTGGATAAAGCTTACCTCACTTGCCTTTGTATCAAGCCACCGAATGCACAGCAAACTTCCTCCCAACATAGAAACAAAATCCGTTCAAGGTAAGAAGACAGTTCTCCAGGGGGTGAATTTCCAGTTCAGCCCATGGGTCAGTCAGGTTCAGGCTCAGCTGCTACAACAAATAGACCCCTCTGGACGGTGGCTCACAGCAGCGGGCCCTGTTTCTCTCTTAGGAGCCGGTAATCCCGGCTGCGGGACCCAGGTTCCTGCAGTCACCCTCCTTCTCCGTCACCTGCCGGGGAGGTTCTTGCCGGTAAGATGGAAGCTGACCCACCGGCGCCGCCTCAGTGCTCCAGCCGGGGCAGGGAAGAGCGCATGTGAAGGAAGTGACGGTGACGTGGGTTTGCACACCCTCTTGGTGAGAACGCAGTCCCGTGACCTGCCCAGCCGAAGGGGAGGCAGGGGCGTGGAGTCTCTAGCTTGGTGGCCATGTATCCTCCTAAAGCTTTGGGAAGGGCTTTTATTACTAAAAGGAGGAAGGGAGGGAGCCCTGCCTCCCCCTTGTCTCTCCACCCAACTCTCCCGTGGAACCTCTCTGACAGGGGTTTCTCATCAGCCTGGGTTTCCATCCCAGATCGCTGCCTGGTGCGACATCTCCTGGTCCTCTGTGCTACCCTCCCGCTCGGGTGGCTGTAACAAAACAGTGCAGACTGGAGGGCTTAAAACAACGGACATTTATTTCCCACAGCTCTGGAAGCTGAAAATCCGAGATCAAGGCACTGGCTGGGCCAGTTCCTGGTGAGGACTCTCCCTGGCTTGAAGACGGCCACCTTCTTCCTGTGTCCTTACATGGTGCAAGGTGAACTCTCCTCCTCTCTACCCAGGAAAGCCACTAATCCCATCACGAGGAGCCCACCTTGGTGACCTCATCTAACCCTAATCACTTCCCAAAGGCGCCACCTCCAAATACCATCACAGTGAGGGTTCGGAGGTCACATCTGAGTTAGTGGGGAGGGGGACACAGTTCAGTCCATAGCAGTGAGACTGCCTGTCCAGCCTCCCTGCCCACGGAGCCCGGCTGTGCCAGAACCCTACAAACGCAGGACACGACGCTATCGTTCCTTACAGATTAGTTGCTATTTACATGATTGATTACATGGGCAAGAGAGAGGAATGGAAGCCAGCAACCCCCGGGACCAAATTCCACCCTGGCTGATGAATAAGCCGCCTTTTCAAGCCCGGCCCGGAGGAGCTGATGTACAGGAATGCAAATTTGTTATAAGCCAATGACCATCTCCTCGCCAGCTCCAAACATCTCGAGGGCTTCCCAGCCCCTTCCTGCAGCCCATTGCCAAATTAAACACATGCATCCACTTGGTAGATGTGCGCCCAGACGTTCAAGGGTGCAAAAATAGAAAAGAAACCAAGTACGGCCTGCTCTCACAGAGCCGCCTCTCCCTGGCAGCCGAGAACACGGGGCTGAGGAAGCCCAGGGCTGTGTGACATGGGACTCGTGGCTCCACCTCCAGCAAACCGGGCGAACCTATTTTGGGGGATAAATGGCTCCTCAGAAATGTTCCACCCTTCTGTATAAATGTGATTTCACACTCTACTCGGAACGCCCCGGGAAGTTGCAACAAAAAATGGGTGCTGAGATGGACCCCCTCAATGAACGGGTCCTTGTGCCTTGCCGACGGGCAGCCTGGAAAAATCACCTTGCTTGTCCTTCCTGGAGCTCCTCCGACTGAGCTAAACACACGCTCTTGCAGCCAAACGGCCGATGCCCCGGTCACCTTCCCTCCTCGGCTTGTGTCACCGCAAATGCTTGCTGTCCTTGCCGCTCCAGAGTCCCTTCCTGTTTATTTAAACCTTTCTCTGTCTTCCCAGCCCATCTCAGATGCCACCTCCTCCTGGAAGCCCACGGAGACCACCCATCCAGCCCCATCTTCATCTCTTGTCCACGTCCCACAGGGCCCTCGCCGTCCCATCCCAGCCAGACTGCTTGACCAAAGCCCTCTGAACACACGGGAGAGGTACCTGGGCAGTGTCACGTGACGACAGCCGTGCATCCAGCTGAGCTAATCTTTAGCTGCGTTACCCTGGGCGAGTCATAAGCCTCTCTCTGTGCCTCAGTTTCCCCGCTGCCCACGAGTCTGTGAGCCGCTGAGTCCAGCGCCTGCCCGAGCTCGTGGTGTCTGTGTGTCTGTCCGCGCACAGCTGTGCCGCTCGGGCTGCCTCTCCTGCCTGTGTCCCGGGAGCGAGGGCCACGGGGGAGAACGAGGGAGGAGGGTGAGGAGGACGGCTGAGGGGACTGGGGCCAGGCCTCGCGGGGCTTGGAGTCTAGGTTAAGGACTTAAGATGTTACTCCAGGGGACCGGGCAGGGATTTGGGCCAGGCGGTGACGCGCTCAGAGCCACAGTTCGGAAGGTGGTGGTGGTGGTGGTGGTGGTGGTGGGTGTGGGCTCTGCCATGAGGACGGAGCACAGCACTGAGTGCAGAGTGCCAGGCACCACCCCCTCGCCCCGAGTCACTGCTCCTTGCGCTGCAGCCCACTCCCCTGACGCCGAGCAGACCCTCCTCCCGCATCTGCTTTGTGCACAGGAACAGAAGGCCCTGCGTTCCGAGTACCCGGGAGGAACGCGGCTGGCTACGAGCCAGGAGGCGATGCCAGGCTCCTTTTGGAGCATTCCTGGAAGCGAGCTCTGTGCCGCTCCTGGCGCACATAAGACAGGACCCTGACTTTCTCCAGGCGCACGTCCAAGAACTTGGGGAGTCTCTGAATTTGGGGATTCACCACCATCTCTAAGACCTGCAGCTTCAGCAAGGTCCTGGCGAGGAGAGACCAGGCAGGCAGCCCTGGCTTCTCAACCTGAGTGAGGCTGTGTGACTTTGGGCGAACTGCTTAACCTCTCTGGTCTTCTTCATCTTAGTTTCTCCCTGAAGCAGACCCTGCAATGAGGATTTGAGTGAGGAGTTTATTTGGGAGGTGGCCGCAGGACGAACACACAGGGAAGTGGGGAGGGCAGACCAGGAGGGAAGGAGCCGATGCGGCAACGTTGTTAAGACAGTTACCAGTGTGGGTCGTTGGAGCTTAAACCCACTGAGAAAACTCTAGGAGAAAAGGAGAACAAGCACTTCAGAGGTGTCCAGGGCAGTGGGGGAGCTGAGGTATTCATACCCTCGTTTCCATTGGGAACTGTCTCTGCAGGAGGTTGGTTCCTTAGCTCCCGCCTGCCTTATGGACTCAAAGCCAGCTCAGGGCTTTGACCCCAAGTCGCGGCAGGCAGGTGCTGGCTCCGGGGTCAGGTCAGGGTGAGGACTAAGGGTGGGGCACCCGCCGCAAACAGAGTAAAGTGGGGTCATTCTCAGGATTCGCGTGAGGACGAGATGACGGGTCAGGTGTTGGCGAGACGCTTGACACGGAGGGAAAAGTCAGTAGGCGTTAGCTCGTCCTAACTCTGAGAGTTTGGGGCGCGTCGGGTGCGTGATTTTCCCTCAGCTGGAAGGTGGGAGGGGAGAGGCAGGGTGTTCGTCCCCAGGGCTCGCCCTGCTGGGTCACTGGGGGTTAGCTGCACCCGCTGCTGCTGGCTGACCCTCTGCAGACATCGCCGTCTGGGGTTTTTAGTAACCCTGCCCTCCTCCCCGCCAGGGCAGGGCGCTGCGCCATCCTGCGGTTTCCCCGACGTACTTTGTAAAGAGTCTTCTTTCATTAAACTCTCCTGGACTGTCTCCAGCCGGGCCCTGGCTGACCACTGGCTCACCTATGCGTGGAGTCACCACTTGTCATTTTTAGTGGCCACCCAGCACCCCGTCTGTGTTCGGGGAGCCACCGTCCTTTTGTGTTGGAAGGGAGGAGGCCGGAGTTCCAGGCAGCTGGGATGCGGGCACATGGCCTGGCCTCCGCCCGCCGGACACGCCTGCCCTGGACTTTAAGTTGGGAGCCCGTGGCCCCGGGAAAGAGGGACCGTGGCTGGTTCTCTCTGACGGGGCGGCTGGGGAGAGGCGGGCGCTGGGGCACTCCGCCCAGATCCCCTGCCCCAGCGACTCACCTCCCTGGGGGCTGAGAGGCCGTCCAGCGGACATGCTCTCTTTGGGGGCCGCCGCGGCAGAAGAGCACCTCTGGCCCAGGGGCACGCGCTGGTCTTGTGTGGCGGCTACCTCTGACGGCTGATGTCACGGGGGCGTGATCCCAGCCCCTCACCCCGACTTGGGACAGCTCCGGAGGACCAGACTCCCAGGAGGGCGGCCACGTCCTTTGCTGGGACTGTCTCCCCGCTCAGTGCCCTCCTCCGCTCAATTCTGCTTTCTCTTCCTCGCTCTCAGTCAAGCCCTCTCCCTGGCAGTTGGCCCCCGTGCCGACCCCCGTCTCAGAGCCTGCCCCCCGGGGTTCCCAGCCTCGGCGGGGGCTGAAGGCAGCGTCCGATGCAGCAGCCACGGTGGGCGAGGCTCAGTGCATGGGCGCCGTGTGGGTTTTACCAGCTCTGTCCGCAGAACTTCTGGGTCTGATTCTCCAGTGATCAGAGACAGCGGCGTCCTCTAGGACATTCCTTTTCTCTTCGTATCAGCTGGAGTTGGTCTCTGTTGCTTTCAACTAATAACTCTGACCGCTAGTTGATGGCTAACAGTTAAATTCTCAGATGCTAAGACATCTACAGCAGGATTTTCACAGATGCCCATAAACGGGTTTTGAGGACGTAGCTGATCCTCCCCCGGTAGAACCTGGATCCCAGTGTGCACGAGATTATGCATATGCAAAGGAGGCACATCGTTTCTGGAAGCGCATCCGGAGCTTCTAGTCAGATTCCCAAAGGGCTTTTGGACTGCTGACACACGTCCACCCCAGTGCCCCTCCCTCCCTCCCATGGCCTGCGCGGGCTGCTGTGTTCCGCTCCGGAGGCTGGCCCTGTGCACGAGACAGGATGTGTGCGCGGAGTCAAGTTTCTTGAGTTTCTTGTGCACTTAGCAGTCCAAGGCGGGCGGGCTCCTAGGTCGTCACTCAAGAGCCCAGGCTCCTTCGCCCCGTGGCTCTGCCCTCCCCCAGGAGGCGGGAGTCCTCTGCATCCAGCGCACAGGGAGGGCGAGAGCAAAGCCGGTCGACCTGTGCTTCTTCAGCTGTGGGGCCCCCACGCCCCTGCAGCCCACAGTCCGCTAACGAGGACCGTCCACGGAGTCCCGCGCTCCCGCCTACTTGCCCAGTGGGCTGGGAAGTGCAGGTGCTGGCCGGACCGCCGCCTCTTGGCAGCAGCTCTAACGGGGCAGGAGTGACACGCGCGCTGGCGGACAGCAAGCTGTGTGGGCCACACCTGGCGCGATAGTAACAGAGCAAGAGCCCCGAGGAAGGGGCCCCGGTTCCACACGATACCCCGCCCGGGGGGATAATTGTCAAAAAGCTGGGGCTCGGTACAGACCTGCTGAGTGAACAGACGAGGGAATGAAGGAATGAATGAAAAAAGCCACCAGACTCTGTCAAGTCCAGGACTATTTCCAGGTTGTTCTGGCTTTTTGGAAAGCATTCTCAGAATGGTTCTCCGGTTGAAAAGGAAAAAAGAATTGGCTGGACGAGGGTGCCATTTTTCTCTGAGACAGTGGAAGGAAGCGTTTGGACTCTTGTCCAGGATGTCCGGAGCCGGGCGGATGGATGCCTCTCCCCAGCAGGCCCCTTCCCCGAGGCCATGTGTTTACTTGGAAGAGGTCTGTTCCTGCTGGAAGACAGGTGTTCTGCGTGCCGCCGACGGGATGCGCTTGGAGACCCGGGTCCTGCGCTAGTTCGGCTGCCTGGAAATTGATGGCCTTTCTTGTTTTTCTGCTGGGAACGGGGAGTTTCCCAGCAAAAGGTAACACAGCCTGTGGACCGTTATTTCCTGAGAAGCCCTGGATTTCCCCCCCCGTATTAGTCATTGGAGAATGTATATTATTTTAGCTCTCGGACTCAGACTTGGATTTTTGAGCACTGCAGGCGGAGTGGAAAATTGCCTGCAGGGCCAGTGGCTGAGGACTCAGGGAAGGGCAGCTCTCTCTTCCTCTTCTGGAGCCGAAGGGACGCTCCCTGAAGGCACAGACAAGCCTCTTCCAGGTCCGGGACTTGGCGACCTTTCAGAAGTGGTGTCCAGGCCCTGGGTCTCTTGTGGGCTGGATGGGGCTCGGGGGCGGGGCGGGGGGCGGGTAGAGAGAGGAGGCTTAGCCAGTGCCTGGTTCACAGAGGTGCCCAGAAGGGTTCGAGGGCTGATGTAACAACCACCTATGGTGTGCCAGGCACAGGTGATGCGCCCTGGGGAGGGGGCAGGTAGGCCGCTCGGCTGTGGATGGCAGGGGAAACAGAAGCGTACACGCGGAGGAAGCAACAACACACGCCCCGTAGAAGGGGCGGATCCTCCAGGGTGGGGGAGTTTTCCAGATGAGAACAAGGCATCGGGATGAGTGAGAGCAAGGGCCCCGAGGCCGGAAAGGGCAAGCGTCCTCACTGAGCTGGACCTGCGCCCCGGCCCCCCCTTGCTCCGCGGCCTCTGGCCGCGGCCCTCTGAGCCCAGCCAAGCTGCTGGCTGCCTGGGTGGGAGGCCCCGGGGAGCGCTCTGCCACGGTGCTGCAGGCTGGGAAGAGACAGTGAACTTGAGTGTCCCCCTCCCCCCTTTTCTATGGGAGAACGCCAGGAAGATTCGAGGCAAGGCAGAGGGCAGCGCAGGGGGCCGGGGGCTATCGGAGGCGACCCCGCCGCTGCTGGATGGTGACCAGCTGTGGGGCCGGCCGAGGGCGGCCCTGCCGGGGCTCTCACTCCAGCTGGGCCCCTGCAGTCCTCCCAGCCCACTTCCCATCGGTGGGGGCCCTGAGGAGGCTCTGGGCAGATGTCGCCTTCTGGGCACCTGCCCCGTGGTACCTGGGAAAATCCTCCTGGTCATGGGTGGGCAGGTGAGGCTTGCCAGGTGTTAGAGTGAGGGCGATGGAGCCAGACTGCCTGGCTTCAGACCCCGCTGTCATTTCCTAGCTGCGTGTCCTTGAGCCAGTCCCTTGTGAGCCTCGGTTTCCCCGTCTGTAGCGCAGGAAGGGCAGCGGCATCTCCCTGCTAGGGTTACGCGGGTTGCGTAAGAGACACTTAAATGCCGGGCACACTTGAGCCATGGTTTTTTTTTCGGAGCACAGGCTCCGGACGCGCAGGCCCGGCGGCCACGGCCCACGGGCCCAGCCGCTCCGCGGCACGTGGGATCCTCCCGGGCCGGGGCGCGAACCCGCGTCCCCCGCATCGGCAGGCGGACTCTCAACCGCTGCGTCACCAGGGAAGCCCGAGCCGTGGTTTTAAGCCTTGATGAGCTGATATTTTGGGGTCCCTCTTCCGCGTCTGATGCCTCTCACCTCTTTTTCTCTTCCTGGCGCCTCTTCTCTATTTACTTCTCGTTCCCTCTTTCTTCTCCAGCTCTGTCTCCTCTCTCCCCAAAGTCATGAGCCTGCTCCGTGTAAGCTTCCTCTCTTAGAGGAGCTAGTGACAGCATTAAGTGTTCCTGCCACCTGGTCGGAGCAGGGAAGGAGTCAGGAAGAGGGACTCCGCCGGCCTCCCCCAGATACCAGGTGCCAGATACGCCCTTCATGTTTGTCTCCTGAAGTGCTACTCAGTTCTAAAGGCCCAGATCAAAAGCCCCCTCCTTCAGGAAGTCCTCCCACACTTCCTCGAGCTGCCAGAGGCTGCCTCTCCTGCTCCCCTACAACCCTGGACATCAGTGTGAAATGCTGACCCCCCCCGAGCTTCCAGCTCAGTCGGGCTCCTGCCTTCTCTTCCTTTGGCTGAGATGCAGGCGGCTCTCAGTCTGCTGCCTGGTGAAAACCTGGCTGCAGGTGGGGCCACAAGCTCCAGCTCTTGGCAGTCTGTGCCAGTGGGACACCGGAGGCTAGACTGAAATAACTACTTAGACATTAAGGGGGACATACCGGTAAATGAGCCGTGGAAACAGCAAACGTGGGGATCCAGCATGAGGGTCTGGGTCTCTCGTCTCCTGCCCGCTCTTCTGCATTCCAGCCCCGTGTAAGACCAGACCTTCCCCGAGAGCAGCTGCTTGCAATGCCAGCACCTTCTTTCACTCCTTGTTTCCCCGGCCATTATTTTTCTTGTCACTTTGTTCCTCTTTTTCCCTGGGAAAACTTCTTCAGATACCGTTTATTATTTGTTGAGTACACGTGACCTGCAGGCTCAGTGGTTTGCACCTGGTAACCCTGATCCATCCCGGGGTTGCCTGTGGCCCCGTCTCTGCGCGAGCCCGCTCTCCGGGAAGCATCGTCTGGCTGCAGAAAGTGATGCAGAAAAAAAAAGGAATTCTAACGTTTATCTCAGGCGTCAACCGACTGTTGCTGTAAAGGGGCAGGTGGGAAATATTTGGGGGTCTTGGTCACAAATCCCGCCACCTCAATGCTGAGGCAGTGGAGACAGCTGTAAACGGATAGGCGTGGCTGGGCTCCAGTTAAGCTTTATTTACAAAAGCAGAGGGTGGTTTACTAGCTCCTGCTTCACCTGCATCTTTTTTCAGTCCATCACCTGGATGCCAGTTCATCCTCACCAGCAGTGCATCTCATAAAATAGTGCCCTCCAATCTCTGACTCGCTTTGGAGTTTCTCACAGGTGAGGCCCCCAAGCCCTCCGCCCAGCCCCAGCCTGCACAGTTTTCTTTCCCCGTCTCTCTTTCACCCTTTCACCCTTTCTCCTGTCTTTTCAGTGCACCTCAGGTTGGCCTGGCTGGCTGGTCTTTCCTGGGACTGAGAACGGCCTTGGCGGGGGAGAGGGGAGCAAGGTGGGGTCCTCGTCACCGTTCATTAACCCATCTACCTCCCTCAACTGTCTCGTGACCTGGATAATGACCGCCATTTTACAGAGATGTCAACGGAGGCTCAGGCAGCTTCCCCTCTTGCTCAAAGCCGGGCTGTGAGTAAACGATGGGGCTGGAATCCAAGCCGGCTCTGCACGATGCCAAACTCCTGCTCCAGCGGCCGCCCACCCGGATGCCCTGGGTTCAGAGTGCCCGCTGCTCCCTGAGGCCCCATCCCCTCTTTCTCCCCAGCTCCATTTCATGTGTCCACTCAGGGAATTTGCATCCGGGGCCAAAGCATGGGCATCAGTGACAGTCAAGGCCCCAGTTCTTCCTGGGAACCCCACCCCCCGCCGATAGCATCTACCCAACGGCAACCGGAGGCTGAGGAGTTGTGGCTGGAAGGAGTGGGTGACCAGCATATGGGACCCAACAGGCCGCTCGGCAGGTCCTAGGTCTCGGGCTAAGCGCGCCGCGCTGAGAACCGCTTTGCGTTCGCGTTTGCCGTGTGCGAGCCCCGTGTGCTGGAAGATCCTCCCAAGGCCCCTGCGCAGTGGCTCCATCACCCTGTCTCAGGGCTCAGGGCTGAGGCTCAGAGATGCAAGTAACCTTCTCGATGTTGCACAGCGGGGTTCTGACCCACCCCATACACTGCCTTCGGTTACTGTACTGGGTTAGATAGTGTCGCCCCAAAATTCATGTCCTACCCAGAGATGTGAACTTATTTGGATGTAGGATCGTTGCAGATGTGATAAGGTAAGATGAGGTCATACTGGAGAATATGGGCCCTTAATCCAACATGACTGGTGTCCTTATAAGAAGAGAAGAGACACAGACGGACACACCGAGGGAAGACAGCCAAGTGAGGATACAGGCAGAGACCGGAGTGGTGTATCTGTGGGCCAAGGAGCGCCAAGGATTGCTGGAAGCGGAGAGAAAGGCACGGAACAGACTCTTCCCTGGAGCCTTCAGAGGGAGCATGGCCCTGCCAACACCTTGATTTTGGACTTCTGGCCCCAGAACTGTAAGAGAATAAATTTCTGTTGTCTTAAGCCACCCAGTGTGTGGCACTTCATCAGGACAGCCCTAAGAAATGAACTGAGCCCCATTACACGGGATCCGGTGAGTCCAGACTCTGGTCCACGGTCGGTCCAGCCTCCAGAGTCGAAAACTCGAAGGCCCCGGTGGAGGCCAAGGAGACAGGAAGAGCCTGGAAGGTCAGCTGAGGGCTGACCGGAGTGGCTTCTTCCCCCAGTATTTGCAGACTTCAGTTTCCTAAATACTCTGGAGACCTCGTCGTCAGCCCAGGACTGAAGCTTTGTCCACAGGCGGCACGGGGCTCCTCTGAGGGCCCCAAAGGACCTGACAAGGTGGACGATGTGGCCCAAGCTCTCTCGGGCCCCTGCTGCATCATTTGGGCCCAAAGTGGCTCAGCGCCAGAGCCCCCAGAGCCCCCAGGTTGGGGTCTTCGGCCTCCCCTGGCAGGTCCCGTGGTTGATCGTGAGACTGAAAAGGGGGGCAAGGAGAATAGGAAAGAAAGATGGGAGTCAGGAAGGAGACAGAGATGAGAGAGAGAGATGGAGAGACAGGAGAGGGAGAGAGACAGAGATGGGAGAAAATAACAGGAAAAGAGAAGACAGGGCTTGAGAGAGAGCTTGGGACAGATGGACAGACACCCGGACAAGGAACAGATGTTGACAAGGAGACAGAGGAAGAGTCAGAAAGACAGAAACAGAAAGAGAACGAGATAGGGAAAGGGGCAGAGAGAGGAGATGGAGAGATGGACCAGCAATATAGAAAGAGGGGAGATGGGAGGGTCAGGAGGAAGAGGGTTGGGGGATGCTGCAGATTGCATCGTGCCCAGGGCAGAGCGTGCCTTCAGACCCAGCCCGGAGAGTGCAGGGCAGGGTGAGCCAGCCACTGGGCCAAAGGGCACTCTAAGCCCCAGCCCCCAGAACTGCGGTTCTGTGCGTTCCTGGTGGGGCGACGTGAACTCCCCACCCGACAGCGGGACATGGTTAATGTTCTCAAGTCCATGGGCCTCGGCCCTCGATTTTAATTAGGCATTTAACTGGAAGGGGGTGAGGCCTCCACATTTCCCCGCAGATCCAGCTGCCAGCTTTATCGTGATCCCCCGCAGGACACTGCAAAGAGATGGCTTGTATGAAAGAGGATGAGGAGGGGGGCGTGTCAGAATCGCCCAGTCCCCCAGACCAGGTTTTATGGCATTGGAAAAAGTATCTCAGCTTGAGAAGCTCCTAGGGGGAGGAGTGGGCTTTACGTTGACCAGAATTTAACCCTTCAGAAGCTTCCCTGATTACTCTTCTGACACGTGGGGACCCCGAGGGAGTGAGTTACTCTGTCAGGGCAGCCTTGCCTGCTTGCAAATGTCGGGAAGCCTAACTCAACCTGGCTGAGTTAAAAACAGAAGATTGGCGCAGTTACCTGAGAAGTCCAGGGGCATGTCAGCTTCAGGTCCAGCTGGATCCAGGTGTTGTAATTTGATCAGCAACTGTCCTTCGCTCCTTCCCTCATCTCTGAGTTCGTCCTTTTTTTTTTTTTTTTTTTGAATTTTATTTATTTATTTTTATACAGCAGGTTCTTACTAGTTATCTATTTTATATATATTAGTGTATGTATGTCAATCCCAATCTCCCAATTCGTCCCACCACCACCCCCTCCCCGCTTTCCCGCCTTGGTGTCCATACGTTTGTTCCCTACATCTGTGTCTCTATTTCTGCCTTGCAAACCAGTTCATCTGTACCGTTCTTCTAGATTCCACATGTACGCGTTAATATACGATATTTGTTTTTCTCTTTCTGACTTCACTCTGTATGACAGTCTCTAGGGCCATCCACGTCTCTACAGGTGACCCAGTTTCGTTCCTCTTGATGGCTGAGCACTGTTCCATTGTATGGATGTGCCACATCTTCTTTATCCCGACACAAGGTGCTGGAGTCTTTCTCCTACACCCGTCTTTAATGCAGGTTCTGGGGATGTGGCTGAGATGTGGGGTGGGAGCTGTCAGTGTCATGATACGGTTTTCTGTCTCTCCCTCGCCCATTTTCTCCTCTCCTCATTCCGGACTTTCCAGAACCAGGAACCGAGACTCCCAGCTTCTCCCCTCAAGACCATCCCTTCTGTTGGCTGGGCCGGGGTTCGGGAAAGCCCCCTAGTTATATAGTTAATACAGTTATAATAACTTTAACAGTTCTTATCTACTAAATTTATCATCTCTGTTATTTCTGATTATTTTTGATGGATTGATTTTTCTTCTTATTACGGGTTATGTGTTCCCGATTCTTTGGATACTGGAAAATTTTGGATTGGGTGCCGGATATTGTGACTCTTACCTTGTTGGTTGCCAGATATTTTCTTATTCCTATTCTGGAATATTCTGGAGCTTTGTTCTGGGACACAGTGAAGCTGCATGGAAACTTGATCCATTCAATTTGGGTCAAGAAGTGACCAATTGCAGTAATCCTTTGAGCACCTGGGATGTACACAATCTGGGCTAATTTTTCTTTCTTTTTTTTTTTTTTTTTATAATGAAGAAGATAGGCAATTGACTGATGTTTGGAGACGACTATGTGTGTGATTCTGAGCTGTTATTTTCAAGTCAGGAAATCGGTCTGTGATGGGTATCTTTTGAGCGCTGGCTGAGCTCGTGACGTGGGGGTGACTTCTTTTATGGTCAGCAGTAAAGCAGGTCACAGCCAGTTTTCTTCTACCTGCTCTGGGCACGATGCCGTAGTAATTTCCTTAACTGTCACCGAACCAGCACCCACCGCCATCTTTTGTCACATATGTAAGCATAAGGCATGGTTTCTTCCGTGAGAGGTGGATGGGAAGGTTGGCCTCGGTCGTGGCACAGCAGGCAGTGGAAGATGTTGCCTGACAGGTGCTTTCAAGCAGGGCTTCGGAGACAGGGAGTTCACGTCCGCTCCGAGGAAGGTGGGACCTGTTGTCGCTCCGGGGTGGTCCCAGCAGTGCTGTGTATAAAGCATTTATCACGCACCTCAAGCATTTCTTCACCCCAAAGCCTATTCGAATCTCACAGGGACCGTCTTTTCCGCAGCTGGCAACTTTTCCTGTCTGTGACCCATGAGTTAATTCCCCCCTCACTGCCTCCCCGCCACCCCCCCCCCCACCCCCGCAGCTGTTCTTACGATTGTCATTTTGCAGATGAGGGGGCAGGCTCAGGGCTGGGGCCTGCAGGCTGGCCGGGGCAGAGGCGAGATGGGAGTGCGTCTGCCCCCGGGGCCCTCTCTCTCCTCCACCTCCCATCCTGCCTCTTTTCAAAGTGAGTCACCAGGAAGCCGGCAGCCAGAGGACCAGGAGAGGTGGAGAGAGCCTCGGCCCCAGCTGCACGTTCATCAGATGCAGTGTAGTAAAAGATCACTTGGCAAAAGATGAGCCACAAATTAAATTACTCAGAGCACACACACTGCAATCAAAAGCATTGTCTCGGAGAAGCAAGAGTGTCTGCCTCTCCAAGCTGGGCTCAATTATAGGCCAAAAGGAGCCGCCATCGCGCGTGGACTGGGCTCCGGACCCCAGACACAGCCAGGGGCCGCCTCCTGGCCCTGCCCTCCTCCCCAGCCCCCTCCTGTGATCGCGGCCCCCAGCCGTGGCTCTGGGGGGCCCGCGAGGAGGAGGCCTGGTTCAACTGACACCCTGCCCGGAGACCACAAGTTTATGAATCCCAGAAGTTTCACTTGCTCTGGTCAGGAGCAGAGCTTGGCTGCACTTCGAGAAGACATTTTTCTCTGTCAGGCAACAGAACGCAGCACCAAGACGCCAGCTGTGAGGCCTCAGAGCCCAAGTCTCTAATTAAAACAGTGGAAAATTAGATAACTTCACAGATTCATCACTGCCGCCACCGGCTGTCAGAGGAAAGGCTTCAGGGGTCACTCCTACCTCCAGTTTATGTGCTGACGGGGTCCCTCCACTTGGCCTGCGTGTGAGTGTGTGTGCGCGCGCACGTGTGTCCGCGTTTCCTCTTCCTCTTCTTCTAGGCTTTCTGTCTTTGCTTTTTCTCTCTCTGCGTGCCCTGTCCATAAAATCTACAGAGTCTAGTGGTCGGCCAAGAAGAAGGAATTTCCTCAGACCGTGATCCATCCTCTCCCTGAGCTGAGGAGATGTTACTGTCCAAGGTGACCTCGTGTAACATCTCGTTTAATTCTCCCCATAACCAGGAGAGGTGCTTTCATCAACTCTGTTTTACAGAAGCAGAAACTGAGGCTACGTAAAGCCTGGTACCTGGTCAGGTGACCCAGGCAGAGGGTGAGCTGGGGCTTGAAGCCAGCTCTGTCCTACTCAGAAGACCTCGCACCTCGCCCGTACCAGACCTGACCCCATGTAGACGCTGCCACCGTTAAGCGTCCAGCCCCGCGCCGGAAATCCAAGGGACGCACACGGTGGGCCCTGTGACGGCTACCAGTTCTTGTGTTTCATGAGCAGAGCAGCACAGGTTAGGTAGTATAAATGTTCCCATTTTACAGGGAGGGAAACTGAGGCTTAGAGATCGGAGCAGACAGTACGGGCCAGCTCCTAGCTCCTAACCCTTACGGTTCCCAGATCTCTTGGCCTGAAGCCTCCTTTGGTCCCTGGAGCCTGCTCTGCCCCCTCCTGTTGGCAACCCCAAGTGCTGGGTCTGATGCCCCGGGAGCATAAGTACCTAAGCCCCCTCGTGTCAAGCAGAATAATTCTGAGTTGAGATCTGCGCGATTCCACAGGGGTTTACAGCCTGGGGGCGGCGATAGCAAGTACGCAGGTCAGTGTGCGACGTCATGTGAACTAGCGACACGTGCAGCGAAGAAGCGGAAAGCAGGGTGGGGGCTGCCAAAGATGGGGGGGTACTGGTCAGGGAAGGCCTCTTGGAGGAGGCATTTATTGGTGTACGGACCTGAAGGAAGTGAGCCAAGGCACCATGAGGGGATTTGGGAGAACATCGAGGCAGGCGGAACAGGAAATGGCGGCTGTTCTCCTTGTCATCATCACCGGCACCATCAGTGTCACCACCACCACCACCACCGCCACCGCCGTAATGTCTGTTACCACCGCCACCGCCGTAATGTCTGTTACCACCGCCACCGCCGTAATGTCTGTTACCGCCGCCACCGCCGTAATGTCTGTTACCACCGCCATTCCCATTTCCAATTCAGCTGGTCTCGGACGGGGCACAGTGGCATCTTTTAAAGCTTCCCAGATGATTCTAATGTACAGTCAGGGTTGGGAGCTACTGTCCCGGACTCAATCACCTTCTTGGCGAAATTTCATTTTAAAATGCCATACTCACACAAACTCTGTAAGGTTGATCTCCTCACCCATCCCATGTTACGGCTGGGAAGACAGGCTTAGAGGGAGTACGGCCTCGAGCAAGGCCACCGGCCCATCGGCTGTGTGGTGTCCACGGCATCCTGGCGCTCGCCCTCTTGGCTATCACTCTACGTCCCATTGAGTCAGCAGGACCTTCAGAGCAGAATACGCGCCCAGGGAATACCTGTGGACGGACGGGCTGAGCCTTGTTTCCGACCCAGAGGCCCCTACTTCCATCCCAGGACACCTCCACTGCCCATCTGTGCCCCAAATTAGCATGCTGCCTTTCAAAGAAGAGAGCCATCCAGGGGAGGCCATAAAATATATAAGGGCGACAGTATCCATATATGCCGTGGTTGCTGTTTCTCACATTATTGAACCCCACTTGGTGTAACATTCTAAGAAGCATCTCTACAACTGTTAATTTGCAGCAACCATACCGGAAGGCTGCCAATTATTTCCCTATTTTTTTTCACGTGAGCAAACCTGAGGCACAGAAAGATTAAGACGCTCGCCCAAGGTCACACAGCTAGTGAGTAGCAGAGCCAAGGTAATGCATAAGCATTGCCTTACAGGGACCCCCACCTCCATCTTCTCCACCCCTCTCCTCACACCCGCTTTTGAGGGAAGATACAGCCTGGAAACCAAGGCTGCAGGTCTGAGCAGAGAGGAGCTTAGGCAAGTCTGTCTCTGAGCCTCAGTTTCCGGGTCTGTAAATGGGGGATGATTTGTGTGTTTCGTCTGCTCTTCTCACATGGTTGCTGTGAGACTAAGGGAGAAGCAGTGTGGCCACTTTGCATGAACTTCCCTGTGCTCTGCGCCTCTCACCCCGTTTTCGTCTTGTCGTGTACACGAATGTGGCCCAGGCTTGTCAGCTCAGGGTAGCTTTCAGCCCCTCGGCTCCCCGCTCGCGGCTGGAGGAGGCCTGAGAACAACCTTTGGCCTTCAGGAGCCCTCTTGGTTCAGGCCTGTGCGCAGCCTGGGGCATCCCGTGCCCTGATCTGCTTCCCCGTCTCACAGCCGCCACTCGCCCCCAGGCCGGATGGCAGGACCCGGGGGCACAGAAGCCAGGGCAGGAGCAGGCTGGGGGTGGAGGCTGGTCATCCAGACAGGGACGGGTCCAGAATCAGAACCCCTGGGAAGCTGACTAAAAACGCACGTTCTGGAGGCCGGCACAGAAGAGGCTAGGGGGAATCTGTGTTAGCAAAGTTCCCCAGGCAATTTTGTGGCCAGCAGATTTGAAACCCATTAATTTAATGTTTGTTTGTTCATGCAACAAGCATTTATTGGCCCCTGCTCTGCATGCGGCGTGCCCAGAGTTCTAGCTGGTTAAGGGGCCAGCTCTGGAGCTGCGGTGTCTGGAATCGTGTCTGGATCTTTCATACTTCGGGTGGGTTATTTTATCTCTGTGGTTTGTTCAGCAGTAACGATAACAATGGCTAATGCGCCTTGCCAGTTCACTGCAGGCAGTGCTGGTGGTGTGCCGGTAAACGCCCAACGGCAGGCTCTCTAGGGGGAAAATTCCCGTTTTGTAGCATCTGCCGAATGCCGTGGTATAAATGCCCTCCTGGCGGCTGATTTCCAGCCGTCACTGAACATGGATGGAGTCGGGGAGGCTCACAGTTACTTAGCGTTTCCTCCATAGTGATTCAGTAGACATAAGTCACCTAAGAGCAGAGATAACAGTAAAATATAGTAAAGTAATTAGGAAGTGGTGAGTTTTTAGTGTTTATTACCTTTGTTTTTAATACAATTTATTTCAAGTGTCCAGAATTTAATTTTTAGTAATGGCGAACGTTCAAATTTTATCAAAATTTAATAGTTAGTGCTTGCAAGCTGGTACATGTTGGTTCCAGTCGTCCACTGGGGAGCTGCTGTGATTATCCCCCGTCTTACAGATAAGAACCCCGAAGCACAGAGAGGTTAAGTAA
Organism: Physeter macrocephalus; assembly: GCF_002837175.3. Lineage (NCBI taxonomy): Eukaryota > Metazoa > Chordata > Mammalia > Artiodactyla > Physeteridae > Physeter > Physeter macrocephalus. Next base: position 53,082,414 of record NC_041230.1, on the reverse strand, counting down.
CGTGCTCAGGGTTGCAGGCTGAGCCAGGATGCAAACCCATTAGTTTGGCTTCAGAGCCTCAGCACTGGGGATAATAACCACCCCATCTCCTAGGTTATTTTAAGGATTCATGCATATGATGCATTTAGAGGAATGCCCAGAACCTAGTACGTGCTCAGTCAACACTGTCTGCTGTCGTTCTGTTACTACAAGCTGGTGATCCAAGTGCATCAAACACAGTTTCTGTCCTTGATGAACTCACCATACAGGGGGGTGAGACACATACCTGCAAGGCATAACAGAGGCATCTACAGCCTCTGTGGAAGAGTTGATCGGTTCTGTTTATGGGACCCGGAGGACTTCATGGTGGAAGGAATATTTAAGCTGGGTTTTGAAGGATGAGTAGGAGCTCACCAAGCAGTTTAATGAGTCAGGTGGCTAAGCCAAGTCACCTGTCTGGCCAGAGGAACCTTATCTCCTTTTGCTGCCCCATTCCCCTGAGCCGTCTTGCCACGAAAGTTGATGCAAACATCATTACCAAGTGGAGGCTCAGTGACTTATCTGGAGAGGCGAGTCCCTCACACCGTCAGGTCTAACCTTGCCTGAGCTTGCCTGGCTGCATCTCCCAAGGAGGCTTCCACATTGAGGCAGCGAGCCCGGTGGTTCCAAGTGATGAAATCTCTGGGTTTGAATCGTGGCTCCTCCCCTGACTTTGTGATGCTGGGTACCTTGGGTAATCTCGATCCATCTCAGTTTCCCCATCCATAAAGGGGGAGCCATGACTGCTGCTGCCTTGTCAGGCCACGCAGGAGACACGAGACCGTGCCTTCCTACTTAGCACAGTGCAGGGAACAGAGAAAGTGCCCCAAGCAAGTCAGCCTCAGAGTGTGGGCCAGCCCTGGCGACAGTAACAGTCCACACTGGCCGGGCCCGCAAAGGCTGTTGGGCGTGTGAGCCCGGTGAGCTGCGTGGCGCGTTCAGGACCAGGTAGCATCCCTGGAGCTGCGGAGCCCACCCGAACCCAGCCCCGCAGGCCCCGCGGCCAGCTCGGCGTGGGCGTCCGGAAGCCGGTGGCCGCGTCAAAGCAGGCTGTCACCGTGCCCTGTCCCACGGGGTACAAGCATTACGGGTGATACCGCTGTGCAGCGGCCCCACCTTGCAGCCCTTCCTTTGAACTCTGACAGCAACCTCACATGTGCATGTGGCTGCCAAGCCAGCGTGTCTGATGTCCTTTCCGGCTTTTGTAATGTCACTTCCCGTCGGGGATGGGGTGATACGTTATTGATGTAGAAAAGTCACTTTTTGGCATAAAATTCCCCGACATATAGAACAGCAGCATGAATGGACCTTCTGGTTCGGATGTGAGCAGTTCAACTTATTGGGCTTTTTCCTTTCTTCTTCTAAGTTGGTCACTTTGGGGATTACCCATTTGGAAAAGTGTACCTGTGGAAATAGAATCACCAAGGGGAAGGCCATCGTCTTCCGGAAATGCTCAGTTCCTTGTCAGTTAATGGTTGGTGGATTTCACCTGAGAATCAAAAGTGAAGAGACCGAGAAATCATAAATGCAAAGCTCGTGAGTCTTTGCTGAGTGGTAGCTTTTGCAGGGACCCTTGATACAGTATGACTAATATCCTTAATAAAACATACTACAGTACAGTGTACTGTACTCTAATAGAATACGAGCAGCATAGCACATCAGCAGAGATTTTTGTAAAGGACCAGATAGTAAATATTTTAGGCTTTGCAAATTGTCCCGTCTGTGTCGCCCTTACCGAGCTGTGCCACTGCAGCAGGAAAACAGCCACAGGTGATACTCTGAGGAACAGGCGTGGTCGTGTCCCAGTTAAACTTCATGTGCTCTCGTGAGAAATCTCCTGTTTTCGGTTGTGGGAGCACAGTCTGGCTGTGGTCACAGGCACCCCTGGCTTGGGCGTCAGAGCAAGTTGAAGGAGCACCTTGGCTTCACTTGCCTCCGTGAGAAGTGAGACCCCTGGGAAGTTATTTCACACCTCGGAGCCTCAGTCGTACCACCTGTAAAGTGGGGGTGAGGACGGTGTGTGAAGCGCTGGTTGGCAGGGAGGTTAAAGAGGAGATTCATGTGAGATGCTGGGCACAGTGCCGGAGGAGGGGGTGAGGTCGCGGGAGCCGCCCTGGTTGAGGATGGCTGGCGAGCTGTGACGACAGTGATGACGGTGATGGCGGATCTCCACGGGAGCAGCAGGGCCCAGCCCTCTAGGCTCTACCTTGCTGCTGACCTGGGTCACCTGCGCAAATCCATGGCCGTCCCAGCGGGCTTCAGTTTTCTCACCTGGCAGGTTAGGAGGTTGGACTGGTGATGCCCAGGCTCTACCTCTTCTCTCAGTGCCTCTGGGATCTGCAGGTCCCCTGAGGACGCCTCATCTCGCAGCGGGCACTAGCTAGGCTGGTGCTGTTTTAGCCACTTCACCCAGGGGCAGAGAGGGCAGGCAGTCAAGGGCTGCAGTCACCCGAAAACCTGGCCGTCATGGGGAAGTCGCCATGCCACGCTCTGCGAGGCTTTGGCTAGACACGCCTTCGTTCACTCGTTCGTGTGTTCCTTCAAAAACTCTCGAGCGTCTGCTGTGAGGGGTGTGATGCCAAAGTGATGCCGGTGGGAATTAGCAGGTGAGCTCACCGCCCCAAAGACTCACTGTCATGGAGACCTCCCCTGCGGGGAGAGTCCGATCTGGCTGTGGTCACGGCAGTGGGTTGAATTGTATCCCCAAAAGATAAGTCCACATCCTAAGCCCCAGGACCTGTGATATGACCTTGTTTGGAAATGGGGTCTCCAGAGATGTAATTAAGGGTCTGGAGATGAGATCACCCTGGATTTAGGGTGACCCCTGAATGCAAGGCCACATGTGTTTGTAAGAGACGCGAGAGGAGAATATACACAGACGCAGGGAAAGGCCACGGAGGACAGAGGCAGAGACCAGAGTTGTGTGGCCACAAGCCAGGGGGTGCCTGGCGCCACCAGAAGCTGGAAGACGCAGGACGGACCCTCCCGCTAGAGCCTCCAAAGGGATCGTGGCCCTGGGGACGCCTTGATTTTGGACTTCTGTCTTCTGGAGTATGAGAGAATAAATTTCCGTTGCTTTAGGCCCCCGGGTTGTGGCCATTTGCTGTGGCAGCCCCAGGACACTGATCCCGTCACTGAGCCAGGGGCTGCTGGGGAGGGTTGAGCCTAGATTCTCCCTTGGACTCAGTCACGCCTCCAGCGTGACGCTCTTGTCCCTTGAGGAAATGCCATCTCCCGATAAGTGGAAATGTTTTCTCAGTAGAGACGTTGCAGGTCCAAACTTCTTAATGAGCTTCAACGTCCTGTTTCAATTCCTGGGTCAACGCTGGTGCAGAAAGGATGTTTCAGATTCTGCGTGGTGCCTGGACCGATGTGTTCAGCCAAGTGTGTGTCAAGTCGAGAAGTGAGTTCTCTGCGCGTGTGTGCGTGTGCACACGCACACGTTAATTTTTTGTTATTTATTAGAGATCAAAAGGAAGTTTTTAAAAAGTTGTGAAAGCTACATGATGTCATGTAAAATACCAGATAACACTATGGATCATAATTAGTTACCTCCCCACATTCTGTCTTTTTGTTCGATTTGTTTGTTCTTGTTTTGAGTTCGGTTTGGGCTTTATCGCTCATTCAGGTTTGGTCCACGAATCCTTATCAATTGTGCGCAGTGCCTTGGGGGAACCCATCTGATTACCCTACTTTGGAAAATTAGTCTCTAAGCTTCAGTTTCCTCATTAAAACATGGTGCTAGTACAGGGGACTCAGGGTCGTTGTGAAGATAAAGAAGCTGCTTTTTAGGGTAGGTACCTCGTGCCGAGGTGCCTCGTGTGTGTCCTTCCCTGGTGATGAGCTACCGAAATGACGCTCGCTGGAAGCATCCTTCACCCCGCGCTGTTGGGAAATGAAATGTTTCCCCATAGGTTTTTAGAGGATGTGATGTTTCCAAAGGATCCCCCTCCTCCACTGCCCTCAGACACAGAAAATTAAAAACCCAAACCCGCCTCTGATGAAGATGATTCTAACCTGGAGACAGCATCTCAGGCCAAACTCGGACTGAGAACAGCTTGCCCACAGCTGTTGTCCTCGCCTGGCAAAAGGGTCAGGCCAGGAGAGGACGTGTGGGCTTGGAGAGCGGACCCTCGCTCCATGTACCCTGCCCCCAGACCGAGAGCGGCCATCTTCATAAAGCAGACAAGGCTCCTTGCCCATGACGATGCAGCTTTGCTGTTGGGAAGGCGTGGGGCCATGGGAGGACCCAGCTTTATCCAGGCTTGGATTTGGGTCCCCACTTGAGGTGATCACTTAACTTCTGTGAGCCCCAGAGTCTGTCTACAAGAGCTTCACAGTAAGAACCTCACAGGGCTGATGGAGGGACCGGACGAGACAGGAGGTGGTGGAGATGGTGATGGGCCCCTCCCCTAGCCTAACAGAGCTGTCCAGTGATGCCTGCCTGTGCCGTAGTGAGTTCTCCATCAGGGGAGGCGTCCAAGCACTTATGGGGGTCCTGCAAAGAGGACTTGAGCACAAAGAAGCGTGTTGCCCTGAGGACCTCGAGGTCCCATCCTTCTGCAATCTCTCTCACATCGTCAGGCATCATTGGGCAGAGCCCAGCTACACGCAGAGCCCCAGCCTTTCCCCTGTGCCTGCTCCGCCCGTGGTGACAGTGACCCCAGGGCAGAGGCTACACAGCCTGCAACTGGGTCCTCCCCAGTCACCCTAGAGCCTCTTCTAAGCACTGTTCGCTACTAGCCCAGAAATAAGCAAGTTCACTTTATAATATCTTATTTGGGTCGCTTTTAAAACTTGAGAGCCTTGCTTTAAAAACTCTTCATACCGGATCTCTCTGTTTTTATATCCATGGCAGTTCGCTGGGGGAGAGGCTCTCAGCCGTGCCCCACCCCGCACCCCTTATCACACCCCCTCAGATCCTCAGTTTTGAAAGGCTTCTTGCGCTACCAAATGATAACAGCTTCCTCATTCCTGATTCATCACACACGCTTATGGCCACCAATCGGAGCATGAGCTAATCAGCGCGACCAGTGCCAAAAGCAGTGAAACTTGACCTTAAAGTCACTCTGATTTTGGTTCGTGTACAATTTCTGTTAGGTTTTGTGAAATTAGGAAAATAGATCCTGGGTCACCACCATAATCTGCTAAGAATGATGGAGCTGCAGCCTCCCTGATTCCCTCCCTCCCCTCCCTCCTCCCTCCCCTCCCTCCCCCCTCCCCTTCCTCCCCCC
>NC_041230.1:53066268-53076993 GCF_002837175.3 Physeter macrocephalus | reverse complement strand
CCCTCCCCTCCATCCTCCCTCCCCTCTCTCCCTCTTTGTTCCCTCAGTCAATCGCCATTCCTTTATCAAGCCTTAAACTGGACATCCATCCCCTAAACCACCCACTCCTTTGTCCATTTTCAGGAAGTCTTTATTGGGTGGACCCTTCGTGCCAGGCCTGTTAGCCCCTGCGGGTACAGGAGGAATAGGCAATGTCCTGTTCTCGTGGGATGCTTTCCTGGGGATGAGATGAAAGGCTGCATAGAGCAACCAACATTTTCAAAGCGATTAGTCAAGGGAAGTCCTGGATCTGTGGGAGGACACGAAGGAGAACTGATGGTACAGGGTGGGGTTTAGTTTGTTCCCGCAGCATAATGTAGCCTGTCGAGACTAACACAGAAATCAGTGCCGACAATGGGTGTCGCTATAACAGAAACCTAGAACATGCAGCATTGGCTTAGCGGTCAGACAGCTGGAACCTGTGTTAACCAGACCCCCCGTCACTCTGGATGCAGCTGGTATACCTGATGAACTCACAGACCTAGGGCAAGAGGTTGGAACACAGTGCAAAATACATGGTGATCGGCTACGCTTGGCAAAGCATGATAAAAAGGGACAAGTGGCTCATTTGCAGAAAGTGGCTCATTTGCAGCAAAAATGAAAGGGAATCAAAGGTTTGCAATATTGAAAAGCCAGACGCTTCTCAACACCAGCAACAACAAAAAAAGCGAAGTCAGAAGTGCTCAAAGGTCCAAGAAAACCTCTGTGACTGATTTTAACTAAGTGTTCTCAGGGCCCAAAGCAGACTAATGGTGTGGTACCCAGTAAAGCCTTTCGGTTGGATAAAATGACTCATTGCAGAGATTGATGGTGAGACCTTCCCAGAGAAGCCCACCCCTTCCAGGCAGCCCCCTTTCAGACCAGAAAGAGCAGCACAGGAGACAAGGAAGCAAAGAACTATGTCTGAGCACCGCATCCTGAAAGGCGCCCGGGGCGGGTTCATTGGCTCATGGGACCCTCTGCAGGGAAGCAGGACAGAGGCTGGCTGGGTTTTGATGAGGGTCACACTGCCAGGGAAAGATGAGCTCTCCCACCTTCTGCAGGCAGAATGTGGCTCCAAGGAGGGCACACCCCAACACCCACTTCACAGGGGGCCCAGGAGCATGAAGGGCAAGGAGGAATCTTCCCAGGGCAAGAGAGGGCCAGGGGGCTTGGCCAGAGCCCATTCCCCCCTTCAGGGCGGCGCCCTCCTGAGCTGCCGCTAAATGTGAGAAGTGCCGTAGACCAGCTCCTCTGTCTGGACGGGACTGCTGACTGGGGTTATCCTAACCCTCCTCCCCAGCCCCAACCTCTGCACATCGGGGGTGGGGGGAGGGCTTGTCCTTTTAACTCAGATGCTCCACCAGGAATCTCCACATCTCCTTCCATCCTGCAGACCACCACGCGTCCCCCACAGATCCTGGGCTCGGAGCTGGGCTCGTTCCTGGCGGGACTTCCAAGTTGTCGTGCTTGCAGAGGGGTTGAAAATGTGTTTGTGTGGGGTGGAGGGAAGCAGAGGGGTATGTGGGGACCAGAAGAGCAGACTGTCGAGACGGTAACGCCCTGCTGCTTTTTGCGCACTGCTCTGTAACAAATGACCCCGGTCCTTACTGGTTTAAAACAGTTATTATTATTACTGTATCTTCCTCTTTTGGTGGGTCAAGAATGCAGAAAAGATGCAGCGAGTTTGGCTTATCTTCCCAGCTCAGATGGAAGCCTTTCGCAGCTTGGGCTGGGACGGCAGGGAGGGGCCCGATGGTGCATTCTGTCCCTTTCTGCCTGGGGCACTTGAGCTGCTGCAAGCACCACGGCCTCGGGGAAGGAAGACTTCTTACTGGCAATTTCAGGGCCTCCAGAGGATGGAAGGGGGCACTTACAGTCCTCTGAAAGGCCAGGCCTGGAGCTGGCCTGGTGTCACTTCTGGACTCACTTGTCAACTCAGAAATCTCCTCAGACTCAAGACTAGGGCCATAGGCCCTGCTGTTGGTGGGGAGCATGTCAAAGTGCCAAGTATTTTATAGGCTCCCCTACATTTCCAGCCCCCCTGCTAGTCCGCTGCTGCCCTAGAGTTTTCCCAAGGTGATTCCGTGTGACAAGCGGCCCAGCGTGGCAGCGGCTCCTGCCCTGTGCCGGGCTCTGGACTACGTTCTGTCTCCCCCGTGGTTCTTCGTTCCCAGAATGTAGGTGGCAGTGAAAGGGATGAAGTACTGACACACGCTACATCGATGAACCTTGAAAACACCATCCTGAGTGAGACAGGCCAGACTCAAAAGGCCACAGGTATGATTCCACTTGTATGAAACATCCAGGACAGGTAAATCCACAGAGACAGAGAGAATCATAGTAGTGACTGCTAAGGGTAGGTGTTTCTTCCTGAGGTGATGAAAATGTTTTAAAATCGGCCATGGTGATGGTTGCACATATGTGTGAATATACTAAAAGCCATTGAATTGTGCGCTTAAAAATGGCATTGGAGGTAAAACTGCCTCTTGATTAATGAAATAAAGGATTGACATTTTCAAAAACCAAGGTATTGTCACAACCTCCACTTCACCCTTGCTTTGGGCCACTGGACAAGATGAAAGTCACGAGAGCTTGGGCTTCTGGGTCGGGGCTGCCCCATTCTGGCTGCGTGACCGTGGGCCAGCGTCTCTGAGCTTCGGCTGCTGCTGGTAAAAATGGGATGATAAGAGCACCTGCCCTTTAGGTACCATTTCTGAAGATGAAATACGATAACCCAGGTCAGTTCTCTGAGCAGGCCTGGCCGACAGGGAGCTCTCAGCACTGTGTCTGCCCTGCTCTGGTTGCTGTTGTATTTTACGGAGGTGAGTCCAGTCCAGAGAGGTGAGGTGGCTGTCAGAGGGCCTCGGAGGCCGGCCCTTCCCGCCCCCACTTCCACATTCCGGCTGCAGCCAAGTTGGGAAGTCGGCCCGGCTGATGGGACCAGCTGCATCTTCCTTGGGGTCCCAGTTGGGCTCAGCCATAGGGCCCAGTGCTTTTGTGGTGCAGATTCCAGATCTTCAGCAGGCCCTGCAGTTGTGGTTTGGAGAAATAAATGACATGCTGATTACTTAATCCTAAAACAAGGGGAGTTTTCTCTCTTTCAAGGGGCAATGACAGGAAGCTGGCAAGGTTGCAGAACTGGCCACATAAGTCTCAGGCTCCTTTCTGGGGCAGAGGGCGGTGTAGGTGATGGAGCAGTATTGAACAGAGGCTTGGGGGCGGCCTGTTCCCTGCGTTCTCCTCCTGGAGACTCAGCCACCTGCATTTACGGCGCCGCATCGGTGCAGGAGCAGAGAGCCGAGCTGCGCCCACGCGGCCCCTGCCTCCCGGGTGGCCCTCCTCATGCTGTGCGTGGGACCCCTCCACCCACCCTCGGGCCACCTAACTCGTCTCTGGTCCCATCCCGCTAACCTGCCCCATCCGGTGACTTGGGACGAGGAAAAATAGCGACATCAGCCTCCCTGCGTGGGAATGCACGTGCTGGGCCGACCCAGGCTTTCAGCTCTGCTCCCCTCGCGCCAGATCACAGGGCCAGCGGGTGAGGGAAATCAGGAGCCATGACAGCAGGTGACCCAGGGGGCTTCTAGCTCCGGCCATCTGAGTCTTGCAGCCACGCGGCCATGTGCGTGTGAGGAACCGGACACGCGTCATTTCACGGGGTCCCTGCAGCCTTACCTGGAGCTGCTACCGTCCCCGCCAGTTCTTCCCCCGACCCCGCCGCCGCCCCTCCAGGTCCAGAACACCCAGAGCCTCAGGCCCAGGCTCTCCCTGGCACCGATCCCTTCGGCCTCAGCAGAAATGCCACATCGCTGCCCTCCTGCCCAGCTGGGACGGCCCCTTACCCGTTCCTAGCGGCTTCCTCAGTGCAGAGATCACGCCTTCAAAAGATGATCGGTCGAGAAGGCGGGGCCGTATCTGGTGTGGGCTCAGCTTAACACTGCCCCCCTCCCCGCCCCCCTCCCAGGGCCTGACACAGGGCCCTGGCCCGGGGACAGTGACCAAGGGAACGGTGATCCTGAGGATTCGTGTGGCCGGAGGTGACTCTCAGACCCTCTCGATGTTGCCCACTGTGTGTAGTTCATTTTACACGGTGACCCCGTTCCTGCAGGCACGGAGAACTGCAGGAGATCTTCCCAAACAGTCCTTGCCTTTATTGACCCTTTCATATTCCTTTCTATTCACTACTATTTCATTTCTTTAAAAAAGCGCTGGAGGGCTTCCCTGGTGGCGCAGCGGTTGAGAGTCCGCCTGCCGACGCGGGGGACGCGGGTTCGCGCCCCGGTCCGGGAAGATCCCGCGTGCCGCGGGGCGGCTGGGCCCGTGAGCCGTGGCCGCCGAGCCCGCGCGTCCGGAGCCCGCGCTCCGCGACGGGAGAGGCCACGACGGTGAGAGGCCCGCGCGCTGGGATCCCCCCTCTGCATTGATTTCACAACACGCTGCAGAGACCCACGGTGTAAAGGACGCTGGTGTAACAAGGCAAACGTGTTTAAATCCCCCCTCTTTCTCATTTTTTGTGGGAAACTGAGGCCCAGGCACACAAAGTGACTTCCTAGGACCTCAGGGTCAGAGCTGCTACTGCAGTCTGTGTCTTCACCCCTCCTGAGCGTCCTTCCCGCCTCCCTGGGCTGCCCCGTTCGTTCTGGGAGCTGGTTGTAGAATCAAAGGCCGGGTGGACTCCCATCTTTTCAGAAGACGATTGGACGCTTGGAGAGGGTGAGTAGCTTGTCCAGAGTCGCTCAGCTGGAGAAGTGATGTGAGAATTCAACTGCACATCTGGGCCCTGGGCCACGGTTCCAGAGGCCTCGGCTCTGTTTTGCCTCCTTGTACCCCTTGGGGGTGAGGGGGTACTTTGTCCCCCTCGGGCTGAGTGACCCCCGGCGTCAGCCTCTCCCAAGGCTGTCCTCTAGGGCTGCTGGCTCCGCTCAGAGCAGCTGGGGGCCTTCTCAGCTGCGAAAGTCGCTGCGCCTGCACAGAGATGGCTGCGTCTTTGACAACTGAAACGCTCCTGCTGATTGACAAATGAGCTGGTACCTGAGTGTCTGGGGCAGAGTCCTGACACCGATTGTCAGCTCGAGGGCCAGCGGGCAGGCCAGATAAAAACAAGAGGCCAGGACGGTCTGGGGGCAGCCAGCTGGGCCCCGCGGGCTCAGGATCTTCCTGCAGGACCCGGGCATGCTGGGTGGTCCTGTGCCGGCCACTTGTCAACCCCCGCTTCTCCCACACCTCGTTCCCCTTCCTCGGGTCCTGCCGACGTGACAGTTCCCTCCCGTCAATCACTCAGCAACTCAAGTATTTATTAAGCCAGACATTGCCCCGGGCTAGCAATAATAACAACAGCAACAGGGGCAACAATAACAGTAAGGGTCTTAAAAAATGCATGACTGGCCTTCATAATTCATGTAATCTTCACAACAACTTTTTGAAATAGATACTATTTTATCAGCTTTTATTTTCCTTTTGTTCTTTTTTTTTCTAATTTCCTTCTTTATTTTTTGACTGCGTTGGGTCTTCGTTGCTGGGTGTGGGCTTCCTCTAGCTGCGGCGAACGGGGGCTACTCTTCATTGCAGTGTGCGGGCTTCGCATAGCGGTGGCTTCTCCTGTTGCGGAGCACGGGCTCTAGGCGCGTGGGCTTCAGTAGTTGTGGCACGCGGGCTCAGTAGTTGTGGCTCGAGGGCTCTAGCGCGCAGGCTCAGTAGTTGTGGCACACGGGCTTAGTTGCTCCGCGGCATGTGGGATCTTCCCAGCCCAGGCATCGAACCCCTGTCCCCAGCATTGGCGGGCGGATTCTTAACCACTGCACCACCAGGGAAGTCCATTTATCAGCTTTTATAGGTGACAAAGCTGGGTTACAGAGAGGTGAATCGGTTCACCCCCTGCCATGTAGTAAGCGTTGGGAGCAGGATTCATTCACTCACCTGAGCACATCTGTCTGGCTCTAGACTGGCGAGGGGCACTTGGGTGGAAGGTACACAGCTCTCCTCTAGGCTTTCTTGCTCTTAGAAAGAGACACAAGGAAGAAACAGTTGGTGGGTTTTTTTCCATTGGATACTGGGACATCTGTAAGTGACAGCTGGAACCATGGCAACCATTTTGTGACAGTGAGGAAGAGGCTGATATGCTGACGATGGAAGAGCAGCAAAGAGGGAAGGACATGGGTTTCTGATGAAGACCCTGAATTAACCAACCCTGGAGCCTCTGAGCCACCAAACTCCTTTTCCTACAAAATAAGGTATTTTCCTTATTGTATAAACTGCCTTGGATGGGGTTTCTGCGACTCAGAGCCAGACGCCTCCTGTCTGATTCATGGACTAAGAAGGGAGACACGCTTCAGAGTAACCCTCCTGCGGGGAAGCTCCACAACAAATAGAAGTGCTCAGTACGTGGGGGTTTTCCTGACGACAGGGATGACAGTGACCGTGGTGACGGTGACGCTAACGGTCCTGCTTTCCCTGTCGCTCTGGGAGACCTGACTTCTGGACGACGCGGGTTTAGTATTTACTACCCGCTTCCACGCAGGCTTGAGCAGAATAATCTCAGGGGAGGCAAAGGAGGACAAGGAGCACTGCCTTGGGTTGATCTTGGAAGGCCACAGCTTCTGCTCTCTGCTTCTCAGAGCGGCTGTCACAAACCGAATCCCAGCAAATGCAGGGCCCTTGTGTTCACACATTCAATCCTCAGGTCCATCCTGTGAAGTAGGTACTATCCTTATCCTCCTTTTACAGGTGGGAGAACTGAGGCCCGGAGATATTTCAGCAATTTATCCCAGACGACGCAGAAAGAACTGGTGAAACCAGGATTTGAGTTCAGGTCTGGCAAACTGTTTAAGCAGGAGAGTGAGGGGCACTGAGCGTGTTCTTCGGGGCCCACGGGGATGCAAATTGCTGTGATCTTGAAGACAGCCACATGCAACACACGCACAGAGGTGGCCCAGAAATCTTTTCTCGGAACATCCATCCTATAGTCGGAAAAGCTCCAGCATGTGAGGACTTATTTACAAGGATGTCTGTTAGAAGCAAGAAAACAGACAAACAACCCAAGCAACCTGGACACAAGCAGAGCATCCCTCCCTGGGGAGGGGGGAGCTGTGAGGTACCAGCCGCTGATGAAGGAGGAGGAGGTGGAGAAGCATCAGGGAGGCCATCCACAGGAGGAGAGAAATAAATCCACCTGCAGAATAACGTTTCAGGTTTAATCTCATTGGGGTAAAAAGTATGGGGATGAAAGCTCTATCTGGTTATATATGGTTGTGTTTGATTACGTAAGCATAAGGCAGGCAGGGACGGATGTGCACAGGGTTCACACACACAGCAGAAACTAACAAGGGGAGGTGGAGAGAGCATTACAAAATCTCCTTTAAAAGGGGTATGATCGGGCTTCCCTGGTGGCGCAGTGGTTGAGAGTCCGCCTGCCAATGCAGGGGGCACGGGCTCGTGCCCCGGTCCGGGAGGATCCCGCGTGCCGTGGAGCGGCTGGGCCCGTGAGCCGTGGCACAAGGGGAGGTGGAGAGAGCGTTACAAAATCTCCTTTAAAAGAGGTATGATCGGGCTTCCCTGGTGGCGCAGTGGTTGAGAGTCCGCCTGCCAATGTAGGGGGCACGGGTTCGTGCCCCGGTCCGGGAGGATCCCGCGTGCCGTGGAGCGGCTGGGCCCGTGAGCCGTGGCCGCTGAGCCTGCGCGTCCGGAGCCTGCGCTCCGCGACGGGAGAGGCCACAACAGTGAGAGGCCCGTGTACCACTAAATAAATAAATAAATAAAAATATTTTTTAAAAAATAAAATAAAATAAAAGAGGTATGATCAAGACTCCTCTGGTGGTCCAGTGGTTAAGACTCCATGCTCCCAATGCAGGGGTCCTGGGTTCTATCCCCGTTCAGGGAACTAAATCCCACATGCCTGCCGCAGCTAAGAGCCCGTGTGCTGCAACTAACACCAGGCAGAGCCAAATAAATAGATACATTTTTTTAAAGGGGCATGATCAATTTTTAAATGTAGAGGAAAATAGAGAAAACCACACGTGACCATGGGCCATTTCCTCAGATAACCGCCATTAACGTTCCTCAAGTCAGTGCCTGCGTGTGGAGTAGGCAGAGTCCAGATGGCTCCCCGACCTCTCCCCGCCCCCGACGCCCGTACCTTTCTATGATCCTCTCCTCTTGAATGTGGGCACAACCTGCGACCTGCTTCTAACCCACAGAAGATGGCAAAGATGAAGGGCATTTGCAGATGTCGTTAAAGTCCTCAATCAGTCGATTCTGAGTCCATCAAAAAGGTGGTTCTTTTGGGTGGGCCTGGCTTAATCAGGTGGGAACCTATAAAAGAGAGACAGAGGACCCCCTCAGTGTCGAAGGCTCTCCCCGCATTGGCCTCGAAGATGCAAAGCACCATGAGCTCCACAGCTGCAAGAAAACGAATTCTGCCAAAAGCCTGAGGGAATTCAGAAGCAAATCGTTCCCCCTAGTTGAGCCTCTGATGAGAATGCAGCCTGGCCAGCACCCTGATTGCAGCCTCCAGAGACCCTAAGCAGAGAACCCGGTGAAGCTCTGCCGAGACTCCTGACCCTCCAAACTGTGAGATACAATTGTGTGTTGTTTTAAGCCACTGGGTTCATGGTCAGTCGTTACACAAAAAATAGAAAAATAATACAATGCCCGTGGCTAGAAAATGGAAACAGTACAGAAAGGAAGAACCTGCAAAATCCAAGTGTGGCCCCTTTCATCTCCCTCACAATCTCCCTGTGGTGTCAGATGCCCTGCTGAAGAACAGCTTTCAAGTGCACGGGGCCTCACTGGCGGGGGAGAGGGCTTTGTTTACAAGTATATGGAAATGACTCCCTCCCCACCTCCCCCCCATATGGAGCACAGCCCGACTTAAACAAACCTTGCTTCTCTTCACTTAACAATGCATCTTACAACCTCTTGTTATCACCCCCTCAGGCCTCCTGAACTCTCTGTCTTTAATGAAATGGGTCTGGCCAGGTCTTTTCCTCCGTTGTCTCTGAGATGTGGACCACGGGGGTGGGGGGAAGCAGTCTGCCCCATTCCAGTTTCCCACAAGTGAAGGTTGGCCAGAACCACGGGCAACTTTGACTTTGAGGTCTCTGAAAATGATTAGGTCAGCTAATGGATGCTTAGAGCCTGTAAAATTCACGAGGCTGTCAAATCATTTCCAGACGCGGGAGGGCGGGGCTGTGAGCTGCAAGGTACCTCAGCAGAGGGGGAGGAAGAGGAGGCTTTAAGGAGGCAGGAGATGGAGTGAGTGAGTGAATGGCTATCGGGCTGTTTTGGCAGTTTGAATGCATTTTACTGGATTTTTTTCGTTATAAAAGTACTCTATGATTCTTTAATAAGCCCAGTGGTTCAGAAGTAGATAAATAAAAAGGTGAGCCAGGAATTCGCCTTGATACACCCCGGCTGCAAGTACACCAAGGTGTGTGTTCAGGAGCATAGCTGCAGCACTGCTTGTGATCACCCACAAACAGAAGCCCTCTAGTCCGTTGAAAGAGGACCAGTTACATACAGCATGGTGCACCCACACGTTGGAATACTGGGCAGCTGTTACAAATGAAGATGCTGTAGTTTGTTGCTACAATGAAATATTATACAGCAACAAGAATAAGCGATTCGTAACCACAGGCAGCGACCGATACGAATCTCACCTAGATGATGTTGAACAAAAGCATCCAGAAACAAACACACACACTGTGATTCCATTTATAGACAAGCATAAAAACAGGCAAAGCTAATCCATACTGCTGAGACTCAGGATGTCGATTACCCCTTGCGGGAGAGTGACAGAGGAGGGAGAGTTTCCGGGGGCTGGTAATGTCTGTTTCTCGATCTGGGTGCTGGTTACTCAGGTGTGTTCGGCTGGTAAAAATTCATCTGTTGTACGCTTAGGATATCTGTGCTTTTCTGTAGGTGTATTAGATTTCAATTCAAGGTTTAAAATGTGGTACCTCTTGTCATGACAAAATGTGACCACATCTGTAGTTCCAACCCAGCACATTGCTACAAGATGATGCGTTTAGAAATCCAGCAAAAATGGTTTATGAATGAGTACAGATCAAAAGTGAAATAATGTCATTTTAAGAAAATTAAGCAGTTTCAGGAAGCCTGAGGGAGCTAATAAAACAGGGATGCACTGTTAAATGAAAACAGCAGGGCTGCAGCCCCCTTCCTCTTCCTGTCAAGCGGAAATGGAGGAAGCACTGGTTTCCTAGCAATGACCCCAGCTCACATCTCATTGGTCAGAATGGCCTCACATGACTACCTCTAGCTGCAAGAGAGCCTGGGCATTGTGATCTTTCTCTGAGTTCTCTTGGTAGGGGAGAAGGACAGAAGGGATCTTGAGTACTCCATGGACCATTTCCTCCACACCCATTAAGAACAAAATTCACCTAATGAGCCCGTTTGCAGGGCTCCCTGGGGGTGAGGAAAGAAGACTCCTTCTGGTTTGATGACTGGGAGCTCTGAGGCCTGAGCGTGCCTCTGCTGACCATCCTAGTGTCTGTTGGCTCCATCAGGGACCTCCCGGGACTGCTTGACTGTTTAGGGTCATTAAGAATGAAGGCAGGGCTTCC
Source organism: Physeter macrocephalus (assembly GCF_002837175.3). NCBI lineage: Eukaryota > Metazoa > Chordata > Mammalia > Artiodactyla > Physeteridae > Physeter > Physeter macrocephalus. The sequence continues at coordinate 53,066,395 of NC_041230.1, read as the reverse complement.
CTGGTGACGCAGCGGTTGAGAGTCCGCCTGCCGATGCAGGGGACGCGGGTTCGTGCCCCGGTCCGGGAAGATCCCACGTGCCGCGGAGCGGCTGGGCCCGTGAGCCGTGGCCGCTGAGCCTGCGCGT
>NC_041230.1:53058819-53065973 GCF_002837175.3 Physeter macrocephalus | reverse complement strand
CGTACTGCAAAAAAAAAAAAAAAAAAAAAAAAAAAGAATTATGGGCATTGAAGAGGAAGAAGAGGAAATTGCCACTTCTCAAGTATTTCCCATATGTGAAGCCGTGTGCCTCTCACAGGGCTGCCCAGCATCCTCAAAAGCAAGGAGTTATCACCCCATTTTACAGATGAGGCAACGGGAGGTGAGCGCCATAGGATGACGGTGATAATTCTTCGGGGTGGGTATTTTATTCCAGGTGCTGGGTGCACGGCACGCTTCACCTCCATACCTCTAACCACAGTTCTAGGAAGCACTGTTGTCTTGCTGTTGTACAGAGGGGGAAAGGAAGCCTGGAGAGGTTCAGTAACACCCTCAAAGTCAAGGAGACTGACCCCCAACCCTGAGCCTCCAAGCCCCACCTCTTACTCCTCTCCGTGCTGCCTCCAGCCAGAACAATGGGGCAGGTCCGGGCCGGGGCCGGTGAGCGGTGCACAAGAAGACTCTGGAAGGAAGCTTCGGCTGCGAGGAGGTCGATCAAAGCCACGCAGCTGGAGGAGGTGGGCCAGCGTGGAAGCCCAGGTCTGCTGGACGCCGAAGGGCAGACTCTCCCTACCGCGCCCCCTGGACCCAGGGCCTTAGCTCCCCCGTCCATCCAGCCACCCCCTACGGGGCCCAGGGAGTTCTGGGTCCCATGTGGACGAGGAACTCCAAGCTTCGCAACACAGCCAGTCCTCAGGAGGTATGCCCAGCCTTCCGAAGGGCTCCCTCCACGTGACCTGGAGCCCTGGGTTCACGGCAAGGACATCGCGCCCCCGCCGGGCCCCCCAAGGTCCAGTTGTCACCGTGGCGCGTTTGGCCGTGCGTGTCCGTCCACGCGTGTGGCTCCTGCTATCCGTCACTGTCCTCGGGGCTGAAAGAGCTGCGGAAGCCAGAAGGGCGGCTGTCTACAGCCCAGCCCACGGCATCTGCCTGTTGGCCTATGTTCTGGACATTCCTCGTTAATGAGAAAGCCCAGAAAGGCCTGACCCTCTTGCTGCATTATCTTCGCTGCTTTTCGAAGGGATCCGATTTCCCATCTGCGTCCTGCCCTGGCCCCTCCCAGGTTAGCACGGAATATACAAAGAGGACAGCTCTTTCTGGGATGATATATGGGCCCCTCGCTGGGGGCCCATCTGTCTCCAAGAGACCCCACTCCTCGGACCAGGTATTGCTGGGGTCGTGGCCCTGGGAAGGTCACCGGAGGTCAGATAAGGATGATGTTGAGTCTATCAGTGATTCCTCCCCTGGACAGACCCCATGTGCTGGGGCTCTGCTTGAGGAATTAGTGAGATTTGTCATGAGGTCGTCGAGGGACGGGAGGGGGCATTGCTGGCTGAGGTCACAGGGTCACTTTTCCTCAGCGACTAGGGCCTTGTGGGTAGCAGGCATGGCCCCATAGCCCCTGCTAAGCCTGCCCTACGGAACCCAACCCAAGGCAGCGAAGGAAGCCTCGGAGACAGTGACTTGAGCGCCCAGCCCACGGTGGATGCTCGAGAAGTAAGATCTGAATGAACGCGTGCGTGCGCGAATGAATGAACTTGCGACCTGACCCGGGGTGCGCGCCTGAACTGTCTTGGGGCTGCCCAGCATCGGTCCACCTTGCTCAGAGCGCTCGGACTTGGCTTGGGGAGGGATTATTATCTCTGTCCTATCCTCTAAGCCCCGGGATGGACTTGTGCCTCGGCAGGGGGTCTTTCCCCCGGCCTAGAAACTGGGACCTCTGGGACCGACGGTGGCCGCAGTAGAGTGCATCCCAGTGGAGATGTCCAGGGAAGCGTTCCTTGGCTGAGAAGTCACAGAGAGCAGTCGTCAGCCTGTCCTGGTGGCCCCGGGCGGCGTCTCCTACCCCCGCCCTCTCCCTCTGTGCTCGTTCCTTCATCTGCACCCGCGGAAGGCGTGAGTCCCCGGGCCGCTGGCTCACGGCCCCGTGGGTGACAGAGGGCCGCACGCAGGCGGCAGGGGGCCAACTGGAAAAGAGCGGCTGTCCAGGCTCAGGGAGCTAGGGAGGTCTGGGGGCCCCCCGTCCTGAGGAGTTGGAGGCCGTGGGGGACTCCCTGGATGCTCGGTGGTCGGGGGTGGCCGTGGAGACGGGAGGCCGCTGGAGGATCTGGAGTCTTTCCCCTTCAGAGGGAGACGTACAAAAAGGCACCACGAGGCCGACCTAAGTTCCCCCCGACCTTGCCCCCCAACCCACAATTTCTGGAAGCAGTGCAGGAAGCGAGTGGTTTTGCAGAGTCATTCTGCGAGAGGGGCGTGAGCGCCCATGGGAAAGAACTCTAACTTTTTGTTTTCTTCTCGCTTAAGCAGCTCCGTCAAAGGGGATTTTCTCAGCCACTTTTGTGACGCGCTGTTTCGTTTTCCTGGGGGGCGAGGGGGAGGGCTAGGTGCTGAGTCATGGGGTCTTTGAACGTGCGCCCTCGATAATTATAAGCCAGCTCCGCGTCCCCCGAGGACCCTGGCGCACAGTTCTTGGAGTTGTCCTGTTTGCCCCATTATGTTACAGAACGTGCAACGCCAGAGGCATTTTCTGGAGAATCAAGATGTGAAACCAACATTATATTCCTCTCTCATTGTTGTCATGGGAAGAAACCCCGGCCCCTGCCAAGTGAAACATGTCAGGCTTCCATCAAGTTCCCGAAGGTCAGAACCTTCGAGACTGGTGAATTTTGATTTCATCTTAGGAAAAACTCAGAGTGTAATGCCAGGACACAGTGAATATTTTAAGTAACTTTACACATTAAGTAGAAAACAAAAAATAATGATAAAGAAAAAGGAGATGGCTGGTTCCCCCCGAGGGGCCAAGGGGGTGGGGGAATGAAGAACAAAATACGAAAAGATCCCTCAAAAAGGCCGCGCCTCGGGCTTCCCTGGCGGCGCAGGGGTTGAGAGTCCGCCTACCGATGCAGGGGACACGGGTTCGTGCCCCGGTCCGGGAGGATCCCACGTGCCGCGGAGCGGCTGGGCCCGTGAGCCACGGCCGCCGAGCCTGCGCGTCCGGAGCCTGTGCTCCGCGACGGGAGGGGCCACAACAGTGAGAGGCCCGCGTACCGCCAAAAAAAAAAAGCCTTGCCAGCTATTTGTTCTCTCGGCCTTGGCTACTCTTTGCGCTCCGAACATTCCTGCTCTGCGCCCCTCGAGATTTTATTTAATCTCATTAAACCCAGATTAGATGCCTCGGCTCCGTGACCCCTTCCTTTAATCTCTCCAGTCCAAATTGGTGTTTCTCTTCTTTGCAGACTCACACTTTTTTGCTCTGTGTTACATGGTGTTTACTGTTATTCTTGTGGCCTGATATTATGATCATTCATGAGCACACCTGTCTCCCCGACTAGACCACAAGTTCCCTGATGGCAAAATGCTGCAGTTCTGCATGTTCTTCCTGGGTACCTGGCATGCTGCCAGGTCCTTGGCAGGAGAGCAAAACCTACTTGTTCCATTAATTGATGAGGTAATTTTAGAAACAGGATCTGCTTTACATTTGACGGTGGTTCTGCTGGCCCCCAGAATCAGTGTGCCGCAGCCCTGAGCGCAAAGCTCACTCACCAACCTCGATGTCTGTGTGTATCCCTTTATTATTTATTAGCCACCAAATGTAAAAAGGAATCGGAGCTGGCTTACAACTTAAAACGCACATAAACCATGAGAATGCACAAAGGCTGAAGGAGCAGATCCATTTCCAGGAATCTGGAACGAGTTAGGTGCTGTAATTAAACATAAAACTTTCCTCTGAACTTCCTGGCAGCCAAGACAAGATGGAAATTATTCAGGATCCTCAGTGCCTTCCTGTTATTCAGTTCTAGGAGAGCTTTAAGGAGAAGGTCCCTCTTTAAGGCTGGTGGAAAATGCTTTTGGGTTCTGTTTTATTAAAGATACAAAACATTCGTCACATATTCAAATCAGAGGTCATCCAGAGGTGATAGGAAGAGGACGCGGGGAATAGAGAACTGTGGAGGGCTCACGCCGCTGGCTCCTCGCCAGGATCCCGTACTAGTTAGGATGACGGCTAGCTGCCGTGACCACCACCCCCACGTGTCAGGGCACAAGTCGTGTGCTGGTGCTGTGGGGTGGTCCCTGTCTCCCTCCACGAGGTCATTCAGAGACTCAGGATCCTTCATCTGGGGCCCTGCCCCCCCCCCCACCTCTGTGAGCCTCCTCATCCAGAGGGTGGTCGGGGAGAAGGAGAAAGAAGCCGGCACGGCCACTTCTGAGCCGGTCGGACTGGGAAGGGACCCCGTCACGTCACGTCCACTCACATGTCACCGTGAGAGTGAGAACTTGTCCCAGGGCCACCTTAGATGTGGGGTCCAGCTCAGCACCTGCCCCAGCGACAGCTCCTCTAAGGAGGGGGTGCACACTGTATACAGGAAGTCCCCTACATACGAACCTTCGAGTTGCAGACTTTCAAAGATGCGGACGCGCTTGCGCGTGTCCAGTCATGCAAGTTAGTTCACGTGTCTGGCGTACATGGTCACGTCCGTGCATCCTCTACGGGTGGTTGTGCGTTTGTGTACTTTACTGTATGTACGGTACAGAGTACAGTAGTCCAGTACCTTTATTTCAATCCCAGGATGTCCAGAAGCTAGCGTAAGAGCGGCGGTGATGTAGCCGGTGCTGTACTGTACTTTTCAAGGTACTGTACTGTAAGATTGAAAATGTTTTCTTTATTTTTTGTGTTTGTTATGTATTATTTGTGTGAAAAGTATTATAAACCTATTACAGTACAGTACTACGTAGCCGATTGTGTGAGTTGGGTACCCAGGCTAACTTTGTTGGACTTATGAACAAATTGGCCTTACGAACGTGCTCTCGGAACAGAACTCGTTCGTGTGTGGGAAAGACAAAACATTCTGGCTCGGTGGATCTGGACGATGTAAGCATGTGGATTTTGCAAGAGCTCTTGCAGTGACTCTGTTGGCCGTCCTTGAGGGAGGATGGTCCCTCCGATTGACCCCCACCACTATCTGACCACATGCCCTGGGCTGGATGGTGTCCCTGCCACCCAAATCCATATCCTTCTCGGAGCCTCAGAACGTGGCCTTATTTGGAAATAGGGTCCTTGCAGATGTGATCAAGTTAAATTGAAGTCCTCCTGGAGTAGAGTGGGCCCCGAATCCAATGACTAGGGTCCTTCCAAGAAGAAGAGAAGATGTGGAGACAGACACACACGGAGGAGGAGGCCCTGAGGCCACCAGAGGAGGGCCGGACAGCTGCGGGGCCAAGGAAGGCCAAGGACTGCCCGCGAAGCCAGGAGCTGGAAGAGGCAAGGAAGACCCTCCCCGAGAGCCTTCAGAGTGACGATGGCCCTGCCCACCCCTTGAGTTTGGACATCTGGCCTCCAGAACCGTGAGGTGTAATACACCTCTGTTGTTCTAAGCCTCCCAATTTGGGGTAATTTGTTACGATCGCCACAAAAACTCTTATACCACCTGCCACTATGGTAATTCTGAATGGACCCGAGAATGGAGACCCCGGGAAAAATCCGAGTAGCTCTGAGGCGATGTAGGGTGGGAGGTGCGTGAGGTTCCTGCACGCTGGCAGGGGCTGGGAGGGCTGTGCTAGACCCTGGAAACCAGGCAGCCAGACTGTATTTGGGCCCCGCTGTGCTGGGAGAACCTGTGAATACCTTCCCACTTGCGGCTTCCTTCTCCTCAGCTGTGAAATAAAGGGTTTGGCCTGGAAAGGGCTTCTCCTGATGTAGACCACGGACCCCTGGGAATCTTGTCGAAGATGCTGATACCTGGGCTCCACTCAGGCCCTTCGAATGGGCCTTGTCAGGGGTGTGGTCAGGGGGCTGTCACAGGGTTCTGTCAAAGGCGGCCCCGGCACCCGCTTGGCAAAGAGTGTCCTGCGGGCGAGTCGGGGCGTTGGCGCGCTTCCTGGCTGGTCCACACTTGTGGGAAAGCAGCTACGGAGTCAAGAAGCTACATGTTCCTTCTCTTTATCTGCCTCTGGGGCTGAGCTCTCCTCCATGTGGATATGCTTAAAAAGATGCCCCAATTCTGGGGGGCCGGGGTGGGGAGGGGAGAAACCTCTTTCGTTAGAATAACAACCTCAGCTGCTGTGTCGAGCAAATCTGAGAAGGCATTTTTTAAACAGACACTCATTATCGGGGCAAAGAGAGTTAGTAATAAATAAAACACAGAGCCCAGCAGAGTCTAACAGCCAAGCCGAAATTTATTTTCTAGAACAGAAGGTATGATGTGGCCTCCTTTGTTTCTCTCGCTCCTAGATTGAAGTGGTTTCGCCCAGTCTTAATATTTACTAATTTTTTCCCACATCACTTGGAGGAAAATTGCATTTCCTACTTTTCTAAGTGTATAGGTAGAGAAAGAAATCATAGAGAAAAAGATTAATGCAATGGCCACGTAAACCTTTTCATTAATCCATTACAAAATTCGAAAGCAAACAAGAAATTGGGGGAAAAATTAGCAACGTCTGTGAAAGACTTTCTGATTGGCCTCTAGAAGACTAAGAAGAGATGAATTCTAATGAAGGGCTAATACGAATTTAAATTCTTAATATGCAAATGACACTTGTAAATCAGTAAGGTCAAGGCAATTATCCCAACAGGCGAAAGGCAATGGATATTTTCAAGCAATTCACACAAGAAGAAATTCAAGTGGCCGGCTACCCGAAAAATCTCCACCTGCAGTAGCCATCCGAGCAAAGAAGCCGAAAACACAGATGTCCTCTCTCTTTTCTGCCCGCCAAACTGGCTAAGGGTGTTTTTTTTTTTAAATTAGACTATTCAGTATGAGATTTTTGAGGAAAGTGCTCTTATCAGATATAGCTGGTGAGATTGCAAGTTGATACAACCTTTATGGAGAACAATTTGACAAAGGGTATCGAATGCCGTATAAGTTACGTAAATAACTACTATCCTAGAATTGAGTAAATAAAAGACAAGACATGCCCGCAAAGAAATGCTTTAAATCATGGTCTTAAAAAATAGTTAAGGGGCTTCCCTGGTGGCGCAGCGGTTGCGCGTCCGCCTGCCGATGCAGGGGAACCGGGTTCGCGCCCCGGTCCGGGAGGATCCCACGTGCCGCGGAGCGGCTGGGCCCGTGAGCCATGGCCGCTGAGCCTGCGCGTCCGGAGCCTGTGCTCCGCAACGGGAGAGGCCACAACAGTGAGAG
>NC_041230.1:53049918-53058770 GCF_002837175.3 Physeter macrocephalus | reverse complement strand
AGGATCCCACGTGCCGCGGAGCGGCTGGGCCCGTGAGCCGTGGCCGCTGAGCCTGCGCGTCCGGAGCCTGCGCTCCGCGACGGGAGAGGCCGCAGTGGAGGGAGGCCCGCATACCACAAAAAAAAAAAAAAAAAAAAAAATAGTTAAAGGTGTAAGAAGTGTTTACAAAATACGTGGGACGAATGCATACAAGATAAAATAGGTTACAAGGCAGTACATGTGTCATGATTTAAACGTTAAGTATTTTATTTATTGGCCTGTAGGGGGGAAAAAAAACACTTGAAACGAATCTGAATCCTAGCACGACAGTCTTTGACTTTATTTATGTGCTCAGGTGTGAAGTGTCTGAGGTCAAGACAACTGAAAAATCATTGCTGTGTGATTTTTATTTTAATTTAGGTGCTCGTCTGTATTTTTCAGATTTTCTACCATGAACATGTATTGTTTTTATTCTTTTTTTTAATGATATGAAAGCCACCCCACCTCTGTCCATTCCTTTTTTGTTTTGTTTTGCTCAATGGTTGTGAGCTCAGGTCGCTTTAAGTACAGAATTGGAGTGTCTGGGGGAAGATGGGGCAAGGAAACTGGTAAAAAAAAAAAAAACTCTGAAAACCTCTTCCTGGTCTAACGCATCTCTACTGGCCGAGGACCAAAGGCACAAAAGCTCCATGAAGAAGAAGCTTCCGGGGCAAGGCCAGCGCTACCTTGGCTTCCACCCCATCTCCACCAGCTTCTATCTGCTCGACCTGTGAGGTTTTCTGGAAATACGTTGGGATAGAGGGCTCAGTAGTGTGGGTTTCAGTAGTGTGATATTGCGGTTTGTAGTAAGAAATACATCATTTGGTCTTTCTTCTATTCAGGTGGCCAGGCACCTCAAAACCTTGGGATTTCGTAAGTGAGGAGAGCCATCAAGGTATCTTGTTACGTTAAAGGGGTGCCTTTTGTAAAGTCCCCAGGTCCCCTAAGGAGGAGGGGGCCGGTTGCCAAGGGACCCAACCATGTGGCTAGAGGGTTGGAGCTTTGAATCACAGGACTGACCTCCGGGGAGGGGAGCCACGGCCTGGAGATGGAGTTCCATCACCAGTGGTCAGTGATTTAATCCGTCATGCCCGTGTCCTGGAGCTTTCACAGAGTCCCACAAGGACAGAGTTGAGAAGGCTTCCAGGTTGGGACCCCGGGTAGGTTGGAGGAGAGTGGCGTGCTCAGAGAGCACGGAAGCCGCTAACGCCTCCACGCCTGCCCACGCCGTAGCCTGTGCATGTCTTCCGCCTGGCTGTTTCTGACTTACATCCTTTTATAATAAACCAGTAAAAATCTCGTCAGTAAAATGTTTCTCTGAGTTCCGTGAGCTGCACTAGCAAACTAAGCCAACCCGAGCAGCAGGTGGTGGGAACCTCCGATCCGTTCATAGCCGGTAGGTCAGAAGCACGGGTGGCAACCTGGACTTGCCAGTGGCACCTGAAGCCTGGAGAAGGAGTCTTGGAGGACTGAGCCCTTAACCCGTGGTGGGGAGGTCTGATGCTGCCTCCAGGCGGGTGGCGTCAGGACTGAGTGCATTGCTCAGAGGTGTAAAAAAAAAAAAAAAAAAAAAAAGCAGCAGGTGGTGGGAACCTCCGATCCGTTCATAGCCGGTAGGTCAGAAGCACGGGTGGCAACCTGGACTTGCCAGTGGCACCTGAAGCCTGGAGAAGGAGTCTTGGAGGACTGAGCCCTTAACCCGTGGTGGGGAGGTCTGATGCTGCCTCCAGGCGGGTGGCGTCAGGACTGAGTGCATATTGCTCAGGTGTAAAAAAAAAAAAAAAAAAAAAAATCCCACGTTGGAAATTGTTTGAAAACTTTTGCCCCGGGGCATCTATCCATCTTTGATCCATCAAGGAACACGGGGTTGGACCCCCTGAGATAGACTTGACGTCTAGAACCCCCGATGGGGACGTGGGAGAATGATAGTCCGAGGTCACACCGATGGCATGGGGGCCGGCTCCTTCCTTCAGGACTAGCGGTTCTTTGAATTCTCACAGCAGTCCTGGGGGTAGGGGCTCTTACCATTCCCACTTTACAGATGAGGAAACTGAGGCCGAAGTTGCAGGACTTGAACCTGAGGCTGGCTTCAGAGTCTCTGTTTTCAAGTGGTCTGTGGACGATGTGTAGTGATGAGGGCCAGGACCTCTGGGGGTGGGGCGGGTGGGGCCTCTGATCCCTGGATGATGTCACCTGGGTGTGGACAGATGGCTGAACTTGGGAGCACAGAGTTGGGGCTCTTCCTGGGAAGGTGTGGACACCTGCTGAAGGGTAGCGGGTTGACTGGAAGCTCCTGAAAAGATAGGTCCACGTCCCAACCCTCGGAACCTGTGACTGGCCTGATACGGAACAAGGGTCATTGCAGATGTGTAATTAAGTTAATAGCAAGATGAAATCATCCCGGATTATGCAGGCGGGCCCTGAATTCATGAAAAGTGTCCTTGTAAGAGGCACATGAAGGAGAGATAAGAGGGGAAGGCTTAGGAGGATGAAGCAGAGGTTGGGGAGATGCCGTCACGAGTCAGGGAACACCTAGAGCCACAGGAGCTGGAAGAGGCAGGGGGGACCCTCCGCTGGAGCCCGCAGAGAGAACACAGCCCTGCCACACCTTGACTGCAGATTTCTGGCCTCCAGAATCGTGAGAAAATGGATTTCTGTTGTTTTCAGCCCCGTCGTTTACGGCCCTTAGTTCCAGCAGCCCCAGGACACAGATACAGAAGGAGACGCACTAAGACACTTGTTGTGCCTATTTTTGTTCCTCTGGACCAGCCTGTCCCAGCTCTTGCTGTTTGAGAACAGTCTGCATAGGCTGACGCCGGGTGAGACTTCCTGCACGGGATCCACAAGGCAGTGCTCCCTGAGCCCTGGCCGGGACCTAGAAATAGCTCTGGCCGCAGCGCCCTTTTTTGGTTAATGGATCGGGCATGCGGTGCCTGCCACTTAAATAGCTTCACCAGCCGGGAGGCCGCGGGGAGCCTGGCTCCGTCCCTCCCCGCCCGTCTTATCATGATGGATTGCCGCTCTCGGGAGTGAGATGGAAACTTAAAAATGCCTTGCTCTGCACAGCTCCGGGCAATGCCTTGCTGGTTTGATTCGCAAATCCAGGGTCGTAAACTTTTAAAAATAGGCACAGGGCTGCCAGTCTCGTTAAAGGAGACTCTGATTTATTGAGATGCACCGTCCTCGTTGCAGATGGTTCTGGAACTTGCCAGAAAGACCCTGTTGGTTGTGACCGGCCCGTTTCTCTCCGTGCTCCTCGAGGACTTTCTGGGTACCCTCCATGGAAGGCAAACATCTGTCGCTTTATAAATGCTTCCCTGATGGTTTGCACTGAGAGGTAAAATCACGGTTCTTTTGAGGCCATTTGGACCAAGGAGAAGGCAACTGTCTTGAATCGCATTTTTACTGAGTGTGTCAGAACGAAAGCCTCTGGAAAAGGGGATTTTCCAAAAAAAAAAAAAAAAAAGGGGTGGGGGTGGGGTGGGGGTGGGATATGTGCCGCCACCCTGAGAATGTTGTTGTTTAAAGTATATTTAGCCAATTCCTTTTGGATAATAGTGGAAAATGAAATTTGCCAGGACTCAGCTGACCGGGGGGGGGGGGGGGGTGGGGGGTGGGATATGTGCCGCCACCCTGAGAATGTTGTTGTTTAAAGTATATTTAGCCAATTCCTTTTGGATAATAGTGGAAAATGAAATTTGCCAGGACTCAGCTGACCCCTTTGCAGCTGAAATCAGATCCGCCGAGTGAGATGCAGAGAGGGGCTTCCTAACCACCCTTATTTCTTCTTTTATGGAGGCAAGAAAATGTGGAGACAAACAGTAAGAAGGAGCTATCACTTCTAACCCCGCTGCTTCAGGACGATTGCTGCTACACTCCGGGTGCAGCTCCCCGTCCCTGTCCTGCATGGTGTAGGCATCCACATGGCTGCTGGCAGCCCTTTCCCCCTCCCACTCAGTACATTGCAAGCCTTTTTGCATGCACTGCCTATTCGATGGCCTCATTTTAAGGGGATAGGGTTCCATTGCATGGATATACCATCATTCACTTGGCCAGCCCCCTCTTGCTGCCTACTTAGCTTAATAATCTGATTAAGGGCTAATTTTTGATTCTAGGGGTGGAGCAAGAGGCACATCCTTTGTCCTCTAATTCTTTTTCTTGACGCTGAGTACACAGCCCACATTGGATGCCAGTTTTTGTACCCCTGCTGAGATTAGATGTGGTAGACAGGGAATCTTTCCTCACCAAAGTGGTAAGTTAAAGACTGTCATTTCAGACCTCTCCGGGCAGGGTTTGGAGCATGCTGATGACAGAGAGGCACATGGAATCAGTCCAAGAGCCTGTGGGTCCCTAGGAAGCTGGAACATTCTTTATCTGATCAGAGGAGGAAGAACATTTCTGAAAGTGGGTTTCTCTGGGCGCAGCAAAAGCCCCAAACAGGGTCTGTCCTGGAGAGCTGGCCATCAGGAACTCCCCTGATGGAGCGTATCGTTCAGGAATTGCATCTGGTGCTTCAAACAGAAATCCCCAAATGGTGGCTTAAATACACTTGGTATATTATTATTCTCAAGTGCTGAGAATTCCCGAGGTAGCAGCAGATAGCATCGTTCAATCCAAGACTGTCAGAGGTGAGATCTTGTCAATGTTCTTGGATAGTCTTTTATTGTTGCCTCATGGCATCAAGATGATTGCCCTATCCCCACCATTGCCTCTATGTTCCCAGCAGAAAGAAGGGGGAAAGTCAAGGCCAAATAGACTCTATCTGAATCTACTGGGAATCTGCTTGCAACTCACTGGCCCAAACTGTGTTGCCATCTGCAGAAGAGGTATTTCTAAAACTCTATGTCTTCAGGAAACCCTAGAGCATCTCCTGTGCATGCTGTGACACCATTTTTGTGGCCAGAAAATCAATGGCATCTAAAAAAACCAAACCAAAACGGTTAAGAGTAGCTTTTCCAGAGCTCTCCCGTCATGGAAACCGGGCCCTCTCTAATTTCAGTTTGGGGCTCTTCGTGGGACGATGCTGTCAGGAGGTGCAACTCGATAGGCAGCTGTGGGCGTGGGTGCTGGAGAGGTGAAAGCTCAGACCTCGGGGGGGGGGGTCAGCCCTTCCCCCCATAGCTCACGGGAGGGCCAGTTACTTTGCCTCTCTGCGCTTAAGTGTCCTCCTCCAGAAAATGCGTGCCAGGGCCCCCTCCATCTGACCCCTGGTCTGTGCTTGTCTCCCCGCACCAATGCCTCCCGGACCCCAGACCCTGCATATCCTGTTCACAATTCTTGGTCTGTGGTATCTCTACCAATATTTTTTGTTTAAATCCATTCACCTTTTGCTGAAATAATTTACTTTAGTTTTAATTGTAATTTTATGTTTTAAATTTTATTTATTTATTTATTATTATTTTTTGTGTGTGTGGTATGCGGGCCTCCCTCTGTTGTGGCCTCTCCCGTTGCGGAGCACAGGCTCTGGACGCGCAGGCCCTAGCGGCCACGGCTCACGGGCCCAGCCGCTCCGCGGCATGTGGGATCCTCCCGGACCGGGGCGCGAACCCGGTTCCCCTGCATCGGCAGGCAGACGCGCAACCACTGCGCCACCAGGGAAGCCCTATTTATTGTTTTATACAATTTTTAAAGGTTACACTCCATTTCCAGTTGTTACAAAATATTGGCTCTGTTCCCTGTGTTGTACGACGCATCCTTGAGCCTGTCTGACACCCAGTAGTTTGTACCTCCCCCTCCCCAACCTTACATTGCCCCGCACGGCCCCACGCTGGTAACCACTAGCTTGTTTTCTAGATCTGTGAGTCTGCTTCTTTTGTGTTTTATTCACTAGTTTGCTGTATTTTTTAGATTCCACGTGTAAGTGAGATCATACAGTATTTGTCTTTTTGTGTCTGACTTGTTTCACTGAGCAGAACGCCCTCCAGGTCCGTGTTGTTGCAGATGGCATTATTTCACTCTCTTTTATGGCTGAGTCATAGTCCGTCGGGTATATATGTACCGCATCCTCTTGTCCATTCCTCTGTTGATGGACACTTAGGCCGCTTCCGTGTCTTGGCTCTCGTAAATAGTGCCGCTATGAACGCTGGGGTGCACGTGTCTTTCTGACTTAGTGTTTTGGTTTTTCTCGGATCTGTGCAGGAGTGGGGTTGCTGGGTCCTATGGTAGCCCTATTTTTAGTTTTCTGAGAGCCCTCCGTACTGTTCCCCACAGCGGCTGCCCAGAAATAGATTTACTTTTTAAAAAGAACCTGTAAATAAAGTGGCAAACAGCCCACCAAGAGCACCTGCCGCAGGTGGGCCCGTGCCTCTCAAGAGTGAACCTGGCAAGAAGCGCACGCCGTCCGAGCTGCATAGGGAAGCCCTCTGGGGCCCAGCTCTGCTCTCTCGTTGGCGTTCGGTGTTAGGTGTGAAGACGACGGGCGCCCACCTGAGGCTTCCTGCAGTCAGAAGGCCAGGCCGTGCAAGGACAAGGGGACAGTGCGTTGTCAGCCGATGTGATTTAGCTCCGCGTCCCCTGGGGGTCAGGGCGTCCACACCCGCTACCCCTCTGAAGACCTCACTGTAGGAAAACGGTCTTTCTTTGAGCAAACTCTCCCTCCGAGCAGTTGCACTTCCTTCGCCTGTGGGCTTTCCCTGGAGCCCTGGTCCGTTCCCTCGCATTCCCCACGGACACCCTTGGCCCCTGGACGTCTGACTCTGTTCCGGGCGACAGAAGTCTTTGAAGAGAGCGTAAGTGCACGTTGACAAACGGCCATCCTCGTTAGCCCCTCCCCCCCAGTTTAACACATGTTCCCGGACGAGAAAATATTTGACCCAGTGAAGCTCCTTGCCTGGCCCCCAAGGAGACTGGGGTTTGAGACCCCTGCTCTGCGTGGGAAGCAGTCTTTGGAAAGCACTCCGGGTGTGCGTGTGGAGACACGCCGGGGAGCACTTCCAGCTCCCCTCCCACACACGGACCCCACAGCATGGCCTGTTTTGTTTTCCCCCCATCTCTGTCAGCCACCTTCTCTGATCGCCACTCCAGAGCTGAGGCCGGTGACCGTCCACCGAGGGCCTCTCCGAACGGCATAGGGGAGCAAGAGAGGGCAGCAGGGAGGGCCCTGGGCTAGTTCACTAGCTTCCTTAACCAGGTACCACAAACTGAACTGTATTCTGCCATGGTCAGAGGCCAGAAGTCTGAGATCAGGGCGCCCGCAGGGCTGGCGCCTTCAGAGGCCAGGAGGAACAGTCCGTTCCAGGCCTCTCCCCCAGCTCTGGGTGGTTTGCTGACATCTTTGCCGTTCTTTGGCTTGTAGAAGCATCGCCCTGATCTCTGCCTTCACCCTCTCATGGTGTGTCCCTGTGTGTGTGTCTGTGTCCACATTTCCCCTTTTTATAAGGACACCAGCCATACTGGATTAGGGTCCCATTTTACTTTAGTACGACCTCATCTTAGCCTAACTAATTCTATCTGCAACAACTCTACTTCCAAACAAGGTCACATTCTGAGGTGCTGGGGGTTAGGACTTCGGTGCAGGAATTTGGCTGGGGTGGGGGGGACGCAGTTCAGCCCATATACCAGCACTCCAGCCAGACTAGAGAGTCGGGGAAGGCAACTTCAGCCTGTGAGATGGAAGGAGTTAGCTCAGCTAAAGAAGAGGTGAGTTGTGCTCCGGGCAGAAGGGACAGCACATGCAAAGGTCCTGAGGACACAGGGAAGACAAGAAGCACTTTCCAGACAGAAATGCTTGGAGAGGGGGGCGGCTGAGACCAAAGAGGTACCCAGGGTACGTAAGAGCTCATTTTGTAAACTCACAGACACAGTCATATATACTCAGTGCAAAACGGCAGAAGAAAAGGTCCCGAAATGGTCCCAGGACCATCCCTGGGCAGTGCTGGGCTTGCACTCACGGCTCAGGGGTTGCTGGGAAGCAGGAGAGATTCTCTGGTTCCCTAGACCACGTAGCTCCCATGAGGATGCATTTTCCAGTGCAGAACGGTCTGGGCTGGGCAATTATGAAAACTTTTAAAGGCTTATGCGGCAACCCCTTCCAGAACACTTCACTTCAGCCCTCCTCGTAAACAGATTGTAAAGACGCAATCAGCCCAGAGCCCACTCCGCTGTGATAATCTGATGTAAGCCAGGCACTGATTTATATGCGCCAGTCCAAACAAACATACCTGTAGACCATCAAACTGGAATTTCTTCCATACTTTCTTCTTATGCATTAAGGAACTGCTTTTATTTCTCTTTTGCCGGAGGGAAGCGATATATTTATTTTGCGGAAGAAGAAAAGCCGTGTGCAAGATGCTAGGTAAAAGCTGTGAGGAGGGCTGTCGGCCGGGTAGGAGTTAACAGCTCCTTTACAGGCAGGCGAGGTCAGAACTGAGGGGCTGGACAGGCGCGGTGTCCAGTTCATTTCATGTTTATGTTTAAAAACAACCTCTGTAGTGCTGGTTAGGTGCCACGCGCTATCCTGAGAGCTCTGTAAAGGTTAACTTCGAGACTCTTCCATCCCCATTTCAGAGGCAGGTAAACTGAGGCATCAGTGCCATCCATTTCTCCCTGGGTTTTGGTTTGCCCTCTGCCCTGTCCTCCCATCACTCTTGAAGTCTCAAGATTTGGGTCTGGATTGTCTTTCTTAGTCCTGGCTGGTGAAAACGTCTGGTTCAACGTCATTTGCCAACCATCCACCCCCCTCCCGCTCCCCCCTCCCCCCTCCTCCCCTCCTCCTCTTCCTCCCCCTCCTCTCTTTCCTCCCCTCCTCCTCTTCCTCCACCTCCTCTCTTTCCTCCCCTCCCCCTCCCCCCCCCCCCCTCTCCCCCCCCCCCCCCCCCCCCCCCCCCCCCCCCCCC
>NC_041230.1:53042068-53049573 GCF_002837175.3 Physeter macrocephalus | reverse complement strand
CTCCCTCCCCCTCCCCCCTTCTCCTCCTCCCCTCCCCCAAATAACATTCCTGCAAGGCTCAGTATATTAATCACGCAGTTGCCTCCAATCCTCACCGCTCCCTGCATCCATGGCTTTTGTCACGATACACTGCAGTTCCCCTGCACCAAACGGACAGAATACATTTCCCCTCCTTTTAACTTCATCCCTGTGACTTTCTTTGGTCAATAGAACGAAGTAGAGGCGATAGTATGCCAGTTCTGAGCCTCACGGGGCCGTGCATGTTCTCTTGTTCCTCTGCCGTCACCATGAGGGCCAAGTGCCCAGGCTACTCCCGTCCCAGGAGGCGGATGGGGGACATTGGAGCAGAGCTGTCCCAGCTGAGCTCATCCTGGGTCAGCCAGCTCTCAACCAGCCCCGAGACTGTGAGCTACATAAATGCCTCTGATCGCACACTCGTTGAGATTTGTGGTTGTTTGTTACGCAGCGTTTTGCGAGCCACAGATAACTGCTACAGTGTTCATTGTAGAAATTTTGCCTAATACAGAGAAGCGTGAAGAAGATAGTCATCTGTAGCTTTGCCACCCGGAGACCGTCTCTCGGGATCTTTTCTTCTCCTGCTTCGTCCTGGGTGTACATGACTATGTCTGTGGGTTTACAAAGCGAGATCTCACCGCATACATGTCACATAGGCTGGTTACCTCTTAAGACTTACCACCCCGTCCCCAGGCTTTCCATTCCTGCTCATTCCAGAAAGCACTTCCCGTCTTCTCTGTGTCCTTAGGACCTTTGCACATACCGTCCGTTCTGCCTGCAGCACGGCTCTCCCTCTCCTCTGGCTGAGTAACTCCGTGCATCTCTCAGGACGTGCCCTGCTTGGATGCTGCTCTGTGGTGCGCCCACAGCCCCTGTCCTCGTGCTCCCCTTAACGGCCCGCCTTGTGTGTGCCTGGGTGCTCGTCTGGTCTCTCCCCCAGACTGTGAGCTCCGTGGGGGTGTGACTTTGCCTTATCCAGCGTCCCCAGTTGCACACAGTGGGCACGCAGTTAACGTCGGTGAAGAGAAGTTGTGACGTGGTCATGTAACGTGATCTTGATGCAACACGATACCATGCGCAGTTTTCCCCGCGTCGTTAAAGGCCAGCCTGCTCTCCAGTGGAAAGCTGTCTTAGGCTTTGAGAGGCTTGGCATTTTATGCAGCTAGGGGAAGATATTTCTGCCGGTTTCCCTGAGCCAGGGCTTGAGGCCTTTTCTGTAACGTGATGGGACTCTTCCCCAGATGAGTTCTATGGTGGTGCCCTGCCGTCTCCCCCCCCACCCATCCTGGTTGCCAGCTCCTGCAACCTCAAGCACTCCTTTCCTCGTAATTCTGTCCCTGCTCAGTAAACTTCGATGGCTCCCTGGTTCCCTGGCAGAGAGTGTGCCAGGCTGATCGTTTAGAAGTTAGGGATGGGGTCAGGGTCAAGGTAGAGACTGGGAGGAGGAGAGGTGAGCAGGGCTCTCCTGGGCTCCCTTGGCCCCTGGCCTGCTGTCCCTCAGGACTGTGTGCTCCTTGAGCACAGGGAACAGGACTCCTCTTTCTCCCACTAGGGCCGGAAGCCCCCGGGAAAGCTTTGGTGACTGTATAAATGACCGGCTGCCTCGTCAAGGCTCCTGACCTCCGCTACCTGCCTCTGTGCCAGTGATCGCGCTATGTGCCCAGGGTCCTGACCACAGTGCAAGCAGAGCCCTGCGCCTGTTCTGGCCTGTCCTCTCCTTGCCCCCTGGTGGTCCCGCCTCTGGGTTGTAGGAGGCTGGACCTGTCGTGCTTTGTTTGGTCTCACCTCTCTTTGCTCTTTAACGGGCCATGCTTTAAGTCCTTGAGTTTGCCTTCCTGGCGGGACAGATGCCATTGTGACTCTGTTGCATTGAAGCACAGGTCCTCCGATCCCTGCATCCCCGAGGGTGGCAGGCGGAGGCCGGATCTGGCCCGGAGGCGCTAGAATGCCGGCCCCAGTTACAGACAGAGTCTCAGCAAACCACCGAAAATGGCTGACTAGGACAAGCTAACATCCCCTGCGGGGGCCGCTGGGTCCCAGCCATGGCGCTGTCCGGACTTAGGCTCCCCAGAAGCATACCTGCTGGAAGGCTTTGAGAACAAGTAGTTCATGTGGGACGTGAACAGCATGGGGGAGAGCAGTGGGAACCAGGGAAGGGGGGCAGGAGAAATGAAATGGGCAAGGGGGACAGGCCAGCAAAAGGGAGCGTTAAGGAGAAAGGGATCCCCACAGGCCCCTGGGGCGCCACGCGCGGCCCCTGCAGGACAGTGCTGGCCACACCAGCCCCAGAGCTCTCCCTCGGGAGCCGGAGTATCCATCCCCCAAATCCCTCTCCCTCACCGTCGAGGGCTGCTTTGGGGGCCCCCTGCAGCGCTGCTGCCCTGGGCATTGACAAGCGTGACCCAGGAGAGGCCGGCTCAGACAGAGGGGCCCAGGGCTCCCAGGGGCAGCCGGAGGTGGAGAGGTAAGCGCTCAAGAAACCTGGCAGCTCCAGTGGCGGCCGCCTCGGAGCCACTGGAAAGGTCGGGGGATCTGCACAGACGACAGAAAGGAGGTCCATGCGGGATGCGGCTAGGGAAGAGGGAAGTCGCAGGACAGATACATGTGGTGTGATGCTATCTCTGTTCAAATACGTAATGCATGGGTGTGCTTCCACCTGAACAGCGAGTCCACACATGCTGTTTAGCAAGCTGGGCACAACTGTGGAGACGGGTCTCTCCGTTCTGACTCACTTCTGCATTGTTTGATCGTATGTGTTGGCCTTCTAAGGTAAAAGTTAGTAAAAATACACAAATGATGCTGTAGGAAAAAACACTAATGACACGGTTCATGGCTTCAAAAATTAGTATTAAGTTAACCAAGTAGGTTGTAAAGCAGTCTGTAGGATTCCATTTTTATACCATTTATATATATATATATATATATATTTTTTTTTTTTTTGGCTGTGTTGGGCCTTCGTGTCTGCGCGAGGGGCTTTCTCCGGTTGCGGCGAGCGGGGGCCACTCTTCTTCGCGGTGCGCCGGCCTCTCACTGTCGCGGCCTCTCTCGTTTTGGAGCACAGGCTCCGGACGCGCAGGCTCGGTAGTTGTGGCTCACGGGCCCGGTTGCGCCGCGGCACGTGGGATCTTCCCGGACCGGAGCTCGAACCCGCGTCCCCTGCATCGGCAGGCGGACCCTCAACCACTGGGCCACCAGGGAAGCCCCTTTATACCATTTTTTATGTGTATCTATTTGTATGTGTGTATATGCCTATGTGTGTACGTTTCTGTGTTAGGTGTACATCCATCCATCTATACGTGTATCTGTGTGTCTGTCTCTTGTCAATCTGTATCACCTTTCTATGCCTGTCTATATCTATCTATCTAGCTAGCTAGCTATTTAATCTATCTATCTATCCACCTACGTCTCTAGGGAAAAGAGAGAGAACAAGACCTGTATTTGGCAGGACACACACCAAAATGTGAGCTGCGGTTGTTTGGATCCTTTGGGGGAGTTTTTTTGCACGTTTAGACTTTTCACGTTTGAACGTGTGACATTTGCACCCTTTTTGAAATTATTAGGCTCGCCAGCTCCTGCTGGGTGTGTGGGTGCCCTGGGAACAGAGGGAGTGAGGGCGTCCTCTCGGTGGACCGGCGAGGGCCACACGGCCACTTGACCCCTGCAGCTCTCGTTGACTGGGCAAGCAGCCCATCCAGCGAAGGGCTGGCTCCCAGCCTGTACTCAGGTTCAGGATTCTTGGGTCACAGTGTTATGTTTCCTATGCTCCCTTGCCCCTGCCAGAGGTAGTGGAAGGTGGAGAGGAGTGGGGTCTTCTGGGAGGGCTTGTGAAATGAGAATAGAAGAGGACAGAGGGCAGACTGCCAGGGGCCTCCACGTGGGAGGGGCCCAGGGAGGAGGAGACGGAGCAGCGGGAGGACGGCGCCAGGACGGGAGGACGGGGCAGCTTCCTGCAACCGCGCCGGAGCAAAACCCTCCTGCGGGCCTGGTTCACGGAGGAGCTCACCCAGCCGATCGTCCTTTCTGTACCTCGGACACCTCCAAGGACTGTCCAACCCCAGGGCCTTTGCACGTGCCGGCGCCTCTGCCTGGAGTGCTGCCTCTCGGCTCTTCCTCATCTCTGCGTCTCAGCTCGGTTGCTACCCTCTGGCTCTCCTGTCCCCACCCTACCCCGTCCCCCAGCGAGTGCTCTCCATCACGTCCCTGTTCATCTTCCCCATGGCTGTAATTACCACCCGGAATGCTCTGGACTCTATTTTGTTTTCTCTGTTATTATCTGTCCCCCACCAGCGAGGGCGAGGACCTGGCCTCTCCAGTCCACAGCTGGGTCCCCCGTACCAGGAGGACGGAGCCAGTGCTCAGTACAGCTTGGTTCCTGTCACAGGTCTGTCCTCCCCGTGGATAACGGGACCCGGCGGGGGAGATTGTTGGTGTCGAAACCACTCAGAGGAAAAAGACTTTACAGCGGGCGAGCTGGCCCCGCGTTGCACTTCCTGTGCGAGTTCACAGTCAGCCCTGCCCCTGGAACTGCCGTTACGAGTTTAGATTGTTCCAGAAACCCACTGCAGACTGTTCAGAAGGCGCCCAGCTGCTATCAGGAAGTGGCTCAGGAAGGTGTCCGCTAAACACCAAGAAACTGAGAGGCAATCAGCCAGGCTGGAATTCAGGAAAGTGCTGGCTCTGGGGCTGGAAGAAGAAAGACCAAGTTTCAGGGCAACAGCAGGCAAATCTGCCCTCCTTCCACCTGCCGGCCTGGCCAGATCCGCTTCCGCGCGCCAGCCTGCTGCCCAGGGCGCCGCAGCCCCAGGGGCAGAGTCTGGGATCCGGCTGCTTGTGGACAGGAATGTTCTGTGATCGCTACTCCTTCCTGCTCCTTGGCATTAACCCGTAATCTTTCAGTTGTGGTCTCAAAGGCCAAACATGAACCAGGATTTTCCATGATGGTTGCAATTTGGGCTTGTAATTTTATCACTCGAATCTAAATCCACTTCAGAAATGTCATAAACTAATTGTCACTGAATAAACTGAAACTTTTGAGGAGTTTATAAAAGTGATTTAATGAAAAAAAAAAAAAAAAGAAAATAGAAAACAAATGTTGCCTACAGTATTGCTGGCAAAAGGTACAAGCTCTCTGTTTCTTTTGAAAGCGTGCCCTGGTCTCGGCCCGAGCCCTGCCCACCAAGGCTCCAGAGCCCAGTGGAGGGGACGCAGTCTGTGTTGGAGCCCGTGGCGCTGATTTCACATTTGTCCTGGGGAGGCTGACTGAGGGGTGTTGGAGGCTGGGGCACGGGTCGGGTCAGCCGAAAAGAAATGGCCACAGATCAGATCAAACCCGGATCCAGCAGAACGAACCTCATTTCCGTGATTAAAAATAATAATAATAGCAAACTGAATGCCGGGGTTAAGTAAATGTGAGTTAATTACTAAGCTGTGACCGTTTTCACAGTTTCTGAAGCTAAACACTTCAATGTGAGTTGTCAGTTTACGTTAGGCAATAATTTGAATGACTACCGGTTAGCGGTTTCACTCCATTCATATTAAGAAACAATATACAAAGGGTATAAAGTGATCAGCTCTGTTTATGCTGAGGAGGAGGGGTGTAACGTCAGCTCCCCGGAGCAGGGTAGAGGGAGAGCTGATTCCTGGCTTTTGATGGGCTTCTGCTGACCCGGTATGAATGAAAATCTTTGGAGAAACTTGCGAACGCCCACAATCTGGGAGTGTCAAGCAGAGAGCAAAGGCCCTCAAAGCATTCCCAGCAGGAACAGCAGGAGGACAGGAGTTGCCCTGGGGGCGTAGCTGGTGGATACGAGTGTCTGCAAAACAGACAGTTCCCGCCGGGTCAAAGAGATCAGGATTTGGGATCTGTTGAGCTCCTACAGGAAGAATCCAGCTGGGACCCGTGAGGGCTGGATTGCAGCATTTTCCTTGACCGCTGGGGCAGGGCTGGGGAGGTTGTGGAGCTCTGAGCTTCCGGGTTGGCTGGGGAGAGTGGGCTCAGGACGGGCGCCTCCCTCCCTCCTCAGCCTCAGAAAAGCCTCAAAACCCCTCGGCCTCGAACCCCAGAAGTCTCGGTTCTTCTGCGAAAACGGGGCACACGGTTGTCAGAAATCAGCCTGGAATCCCAGGAGGGGTGGCCTCTCACAGGTTCGGGGCAAAACAGCAACCACCACCACAACGGAAAACCTGCAAAGAGCAGAAATGTTTTCTTAAAAATGTTAACCCTCTCGGGATAGGAGGTGGGGAGAAGCAGTGCAACTGTCCATCAACGGGGGACAGATAAGCAAAACGTGGTCCGTCCACACAGGCAGTAGTATTCAGTCTTAGAAAGGGAGGAAATTCTGACACCTGCTACAGCGCACATGAACCTTGAGCACGTTATGCCGGGCGAAACAAGCCAGTCACAAAGGGACAAGCATTGTACGAGTCCACTTACACGAGGTCCCTCGAGGAGCCAGATTCATAGAGACAGAAAGTAGGACAGCGGGTGCCAGGGGCCGGGGGGAGGGGTGGTGAGGATGGGGAGTTAGCGTTTCATGGGGACAGAGAGTCAGTTTGGGAAGATGAAAAATTTCTGGAGATGGAGGGTGGTGATGGCTGCACAACCATGTGAATGTGCTTAATGGCCCTGAACGGTACACTTAAAGATGGCTAAAGTGGCAAAGTTTAGGTTCCGTATACTTTACGACAATGAAATGAAAACACTACAAAACAGGTGTGCAGGTGGGCTGAGGTGGTGCGTCTGAACAACTTAGTTGGCAAATAAGCATCACAGTCCCTGTGATGCTGTTTAGTATAAAAGTGATGAACCGGCTCTTTAAAATTAGAGAGTATCAGGTCTTCTTCACCCAGCCCCATCTCAGTAATCACAATTCCTTAAGTCCTTGTGGGGTTTCAGCTACATTCTCTGCAGCCCCCAAGTTGGGACCCACCAAACCACGTGTTGCCCGTGAAAATCCGGGACACGGGGCCTCCTCACGTGTCACCTCTTAGGTTTCAAACGAGCTACACCATCGTCCAAACCCTCTTGAACTTCCCTCCGTATCCCATCGTCCCCAGGACGCCATGTGGAGCAAGGCAGGAACCGTTTATGGACGAGGGGACGGAGGCAGCGGGTCCTCACCTGGCGGGGCCGCCCCCACCAGCAGCACCCTCTTGGTTTCTGTCTCACCTGGGCTGCAGCCTCTTAATGGCCAAGTGTTTTCAGTCAAGGGGCTACCGATCCTGGCTGATTCTGTCTGGAGTTGTACAAACACAGGGAAGGAAAGAGGAGATGACTTTGCCCTGTAGATAGATGTCCGTCCCCCTAAAAACAGGGCCTGTGTCATGGCTGGTGGGAGAAATTCCTATGGACACCTTCTCTTAGAGACTGTTCCTTAGAAATGCATCTAAATAAGACGCACTTCTCCGGGGAACAGCTAACTTCTCTCTCTCTCTCTCTCTCTCTCTCTCTCTCTCTCTCTCTCTCTCTCTCTCTCTCTCTCTCTCCCCTC
>NC_041230.1:53018002-53041881 GCF_002837175.3 Physeter macrocephalus | reverse complement strand
TCTCTCTCTCTCTCTCTCTCTCTCTCTCTCTCTCTCTCTCTCCCCTCCCCTTTCCTTTGGCCTACAAGTAGGTTTGGGGGTGGCTGCCGAGAGAGACCCAAGGCTGGGCACTGAGTCCAACTTCTATGTTTACTAAGGAGCCAAGACTCCCTCTCTTGGGAAGAAAAGAGCACAAGGTGTTTTTTTTCTTTCTTTCTTTCTAGTGAAAGCCGTTACTGTGGCTAGACCATCAGAAAGGTACCCACTTTACCTAATGCCCCCAGAGCCTACAAAACCCAACTCGCTTCTCCAAGGTTTAAGGAGGTTCCTGGGATGCACTCCGGATGCTGAAACCAGGACAGTCCCAGGCAAACCGGGCCCAGCTGGTCACCCTCGTTCACAGGCCAGTCTTCCGGCGTCTTGATCCTTTCCTCTGGCTTGAAACAAATCCCTGCAGCCCATTGGAGTCTGGACTGTCATTGGAGCCCTAATAGGATATCTGGTGGTTAACGACGTCATCCGATCTTATCAACCTCTTCTCTGGCAAGCCTGGCTCCACCAAAATAACTTTTATCTGGAAATAAAATAATGCAATTAATGTCATGACTCTCTAATGCCCTCTCTGGCGATCTCAGCCGTAATGATTTAATGGGTGTCCTCCATTTGCTAATTACCCGGAGCATTTATTGTTACAGGCATTCGGCTCAAAAGCAAGCGTGTGCACGGCGTGAGGACCTTGTGAGATGAAATGGATCCACAGGCAGAGGGGATTTTTCGTTTTCTCCTTCTCTGTTTGGCCCTCAGATGGCCCCGCACCCCACCCCTTCCCGGGGCAGGAAAAGTGCATACCACTCGCGAGTGTCCTGACTGCATTTACGTCACCTAAGAATTTTCTTTTTCTGGCTCGCTCTCTGGCATCGCCCGGCCTGAGAGGCTCCAGGAAAGTCGTAAACCCCGCTGAATGGCACCGCGGTAACAGCCTGTCCCCTCGGACCGCGTTTGTGCTTTTCATCTTATAATGTCACAATGAACTTGGCCGGGAAACCGAAGCTGCCAGCTGTGTGCAGGTTTGGCTTTCTGCGTTTCTGGTGGGGGGGGAGCCGGACAGCAGAGTGGGGAGGGCTGGGCGGGCTCCCTCTGTGGCCTTGGGAGAGCCACTTCTTCATCCGTGAAACCAAGCGGCTGAGAATCAGGCAGACCCCTGCGGAATTGTCCCCACGGGCTCCGTGAGCACTTCCTGAACCTTCTTTTCCACCCTTAGGGCTGAGTGTGCCGCTCAAGAGGCTCTCGTTGAAGGTGAGCTAAGCCTGGCTCTGCCACTGAATAGCTGTGTGACCTTGGGGGAGGCACTTCACCTCTCTGAGCTCCAGTTTCCACGGCTGTGCAATGAGGGGATATTGGACCAGGCCAGGAGTTTCAGCTTTGTCTCATCCTGGGATCTTATTCTCTATGGAAACGGTCCCAGGATGTGACACTTGTAAAATGTGACATTCGTAAAATGACAGCTGGTAGCTTGGTCCCATCTGCTGAGTGCCCCCTGCCACCCTCCTCAGGAGGGGCCTGGCGGGTCTTCTCACCGTTTCATAAACACATCCCTAAAAGCTCCCAGGAGGGAGTTTCAAGCTCGTGATTCTGTGTTCTAATTTGCCAGAACCAGTGTCAGCTCGTCTGTCAGTCTAGCTAATATTTCACCTTTGTCTGTCTCTCTCCTTCTCTGTATCCTTCTCACATCCATCTGCCGACCCCCTTTTTCCCTCACTCCCTCGATCTGGCTCTCAGATTTACCTTCATTTGTTCCCAAACTTTACCCTGTCCAAGCATCCCCTGAAGTCTTTGATCCAGAGGGCTGTGATGGGGCCTGAGTTCTGCTGCATTTCTAACAAGCCCCAGGTGGTACTGATGCTACCGGCCCCTGATCACACTGAGTGTTTCTGAATCTTCTTCTGCACTTGCTAACACCGAGAGTGTCTTCACGTTTGATTTCAGAAGCTTTTAAAGAAAGCTAAAAGTTTTAAGGAACAAAAATAGTACAGATGGTCACTGACTGACAGTCGTTCAACTTAGGATTTTTCCACTTTAAGACGGTGTGGGAGTGATACACGTTCCGTAGAAACTGCACTTTGAATTTGGAACTTTTCCTGGCCTGGTGATACCTGGTCTGGTCCTCTCTCGTGGTCCTGGGCAGCAGTGACATCCACCGCAGCTTCCCGTCAGCCCTGAGATCGCGAGAAACAACCGATACACGTCCTACCGTTCTGTCTTTCACTTTCCGTATGGTATTCAATAAATTACGTGAGATAGTCAACACTTGATTATTATAAGATAGGCTGCGTGTTACATGATTTTGCCCACCTGAGCATGTTTAAGGCGGGCCAGGCTCACCTGTGATGTTCGGTAGATTAGGTGTATTAAATGCATTTATGATTTACGATGTTTTCAACTTGTGATGCGTTTGATCAGGACCTAACCCCATCGTAAGTTACATGCACTCAGAGTAACAAACCACGACGTACTTGTGTCTAACGCTGAAGTTACTTTTCTGCAATTTGGGGCCTAAGAGCCTTTGCATCATAGGATACTTGCATTTATTAAATTAATGATTTTCCCCCTTATGGTGGAAACATAGAACTCTGATGAGTTAGTAGTCAAATTAAGTGTTCGCGTATGCCAGGGCCCAGCCACGGCCCATCCTGGGTAAGCGCCCTGCAGAAGCCTCACATATCCAGTCCGTGTAGGACGTGCACAGAGATGTCCGTCCAGGTGTTGTTGGTGGCTGTGAGAATGCAGGAGTCCGTCACTGGGACACTGGACAGTACATGGGAGGTGCCCGCCAGAGTGTGGACCACCCCTTAGGGTCCACAGATTGAGTTCACCCAACACCATGGATGGGTCTTCATACTGTGCCGAGGGGGAAAAGAGAAGGATGGTGAGAAGTTTAACACAAGACCACTTATGCAAATTGTTGCCCACAAAACCTTGCGCAAGGACACAGACACAGGGACACATTGGAACAGTTGCCCCTGCGGGGAGAGGGGATCTAAGTGGGGACCCAGATGGAGGGCATTGGAGAAATAAAAAAAGGAAGGGGAGCCCTGAGGCCAGGGAGGAAAGGGATGCCCAGAAACTGGCGGCTGTGATGAAGTCAGCCCTCTGCTCCGGAGCCGAACGGAAGCATCAATAACAAATAAATACATAAAAAGTGAAAACCTTAAAATGGCCCCAGGCATCCACAGACAAGGACGATGACTCCTTTCTCCAGCAGCCTCTGCACCTCTGTAACTTCCTGGCCGGCTCTTCTCATCCACGCACTGCCTGGTGCCTGCCCCCCCGGTGTGTCGTAGAGCAGGGCACCCCAGGCACGGCCGAAAGATCAGAGAGAGACAGAGAAAGGACTCACGGGGCTTCTCGTTCCTTTGTTCTCCTCCTCCTCGTGAAGCTCAGTGATGGTAGGACTAGTTTTCTTTGTAGAGTTTTAGTGTTGAGACCCTTTGTGGGTGAGCTCATGATTAAAAGGCAGACGGGTGGTCCAGGGACCCAGCTACATCTCAGTCAACCAAGGCTCTTGATTTTAAAAAACCTACCTTCCCAGTGTCCACTGCATACCAGGCTCTCCCGGGCTTGGATTAAGGAATCTGCAGATTCTTTTTTTTTTCTTTTTTTTTTAAAATCTTTTTAACATAAGTTTTCCAGGTGTTTGGACTGAAACCCAAGTTAGAAGAGGCAGTGTAGCCCAAACCTGGGTCTCCAGGTGCCGAGACCGGACTCCCCTGCGCCCCCTGGTGGCAAGGACGATGGTGCACGCGGCCATGCTTGGTGGAGAGCCCAGGGGCGGGTGGACCCAGACGGAAGCCAGGTGTTCGGCAGGTGTCCGGTGGAGGGAGGTGAAACCACCGCCCTGCCCACGGAACGTTGCATCCCTTGCGTTTCAGCCCGTCCCACGACTTATTGCCAAGGCCTTGTCTGGTCTGATCTCATTCGTGTTTTCACATGTGCCTTTCCTGAGTCCAGAGGGTGGGTGACTTCGATGGTTGAATTCTGGCCCCTGTGGCCGGACATCAGGGAGATGGTTTGCTGGAGACACTGGTGTCCTGCTTTCCTCCAGCCCATCCCCAGAGTAACCATTTTTGGGTTCTTTTGCTTTTGTTGGTTTGTCGTAAACTCTGTGTTTTCAACCTGCTCACAATTGTAGAGGACATCAGCCACCACTGAATGAATGAATGAATGAAAAGAATGAATGAGTGAATGGGTTCCCACCCAAAACCCACCAAGGAAAACTCAGGAATCATGTCCAAAGTTTGGAAGATCAGAGCAGCCAGCACCTTCTCTCCTGAGCAGATCCAAGCACTGCCGTGGGCATGTTGGAAAGGGTTCCTGTTGTATAAGTAAGAGTGCTGCCTTCCCGTGGGGCATGGTTTCTGAAGCCCATGCTTGGCCAGGTGGCTCCTGCTGGGCAGGGCGATTCGGGTCCTCCCCGTTCCCCCGGCTGGCTTGTGTAGGGTCGGGGAAGCAGGCCGCCCAGAGCGGGGCTGGGTGGCAGGAAGAAATGGCCTGGCTGCAGGAGGGGAGACGAGGGAAGAGGGCAGGCGGCTCCGAGGAGAAGGGAGGGGGGCCGGCAAACGCCAGGGCTTCCTTTCCAAGCGTCAGGAAGGATGAAACCCCCACTGTATGCAGGGGTTTCATTCACGCTCTCTCTGTTCTCACTCGTCTGCGTGAGGCACACCCAGGTGAGTAGCACCTCAGGCCGGAAGACAGCAGCCAGCAATGATGGGGCTCCTGGATCAGGTGCCGTGCCAGAGCGTGACGTCTTGGGCTCTTCGTCCACACCACGAGCCTGTGAAGTGGCACCGGCATCCCCCCACCACCACCTCAGAGACAGAAAAGCAGAGGCACCTCGAGGAGGGAGAAGGCAGCCGGCCGCCCAGCAACGAGCCGGGAAGCTGGGATTCCCGGGAACCCAGCCTGCTGAGCACTCAGGACCACAGACTCCTGTGAGAGAATGAACGAGTAAATGATCGGGTGGACTCCGGGGGCAGATATGGCCGGAGGTGATGCTTTATCTTCCCCGTGAGAGGCAGAGGGCCCGGTGACGTCCCCGTGGGATCAGCTCGCCACCACGAGGGCTCTGCGGATGCGGGGTGCGTGCGGTTTATCACTTCTCTTCCTGTCTTCCCACGAGCTCTCTCCACTGAGATGTCAGGAGGCTTCCAGAATTCCTAAATGTTGCGGGATGAGTGCAGAGGGCGCTTGAGGGCCAGCGTCCTCTTGCAACCAGCGGGAAGATTACAGCAAACCTGGCAGCCGATTGGCACTCCAGCTGTGGCAGGAGCAAAGGGGCAAAGTTTCCTCCCAGGTGTACAAGTTCCACAGGTGCGAACCCATCCCGCACCTGCCAGCCAGCGCTCGCCCCGTGTCCGGGCCCCCACAACCTCTAGAGCTCTGAGCACGGCTGGCCAGAGGGCGGGCATTTGCTCCAGCATTCCTCTCTGAGTTCTGGGTTTGGCCCTGCTCTCCACGCTGGAACTGCCTCTAAGACTGATAGGATTTCTTGTGGAGGAATCCAGAAGGGCCAGCCTGACTCCCATCTGCGGCTTTTCCCTGCCGCTGGGGGGGCCTCCGTGGCCGGGCCGCTGGGCCCAGACTCTCCCTTTGTAGCCGGGGTGCTGTGAGGGTGACAAGGGGGCAGGGGGCGGGGAGAGAAGGAGGGAGGGTGATGCTGAGGAAGAGGAGGGCACGGCTGGGGGAGGGACGGCAGAGCCACTGCTCAAAAGGACGTTTTCAGAGAACTTCCTGCAGTTCATCCTTCCTTGAAAAAGCCCTGCAAAGATGAGGTGGTTGGCCCATTTCAGTTCAGGGTGAGTTTTTAAAGAACCCCCAGGTCCCAGGGGATGTTTGCTGTCCGCGAGTCCTTTGTGGATGAAGCTGTGTGTTGGAAACAGCTCTGAGTGGTGGTGGCGATCTCCCGCCTCAGGGCCACCAACCACGTGTGTACCGCCTGCCTAGCCCCCGGGGAGGGCAAGGATGTACCTGTCTTCTGGGCAGCGTCTTGAGACCCGGCAAGGCTCTTTCAGTGGCAAGGCTGTTGAGTGGATAAAAGCCATTTCTTGGGGAGGATGCTGCCACCCCCGGGGCGTGGTCCTGTCCCTGGCTGACCCAGAGAGTCTGTCGGAACGTCCCCGCCCGCCCCTCTGTTCCAGTGCAGTGTCTTTCTCAGGGTCCCTGTGAGAGCTGGTGGGAAAAGCACATAAAACGGCCCCCCCGGAGGTTTACGAGTAGTGCGGTCGGTCCCCTGGGGCAGTGCTCCGAGATGAGAGACTATTAACATGTAGAGCGGGCTCACTGGGGCTCTCGCCCCTCGCCCTGCAGAGGCAGCTCCAGGAGAGAAGGAACTCCTCCATCCCCCACCCCCGCCAGACCCTCCCCGGTCCTCGTTCCCAGGGGCTCCAGGTCCGCTGCCGGCTGAGTGACCGTCCCTGAGCCGGGGCTGGGGCCGGCCAGGCCCTGGGAATTCACAGGAGGAGATAAGGCAACCCCACTGCTCCTCTGCACCTGGGAGCCTGGCAGAGCCACCAGTGAAGCTGTGTGCTCGCTGCCTCTGCTTTGGGAACCTGATAAGCATCGGCACAGAAAATACCCACGGTCACAAAACTTAAAAAACACCCTTCTCCAAAGTACGTATTGAAATATCCATATCGTCGGCATGCAGCGTGGTGTATTTCTGAGAAGTAAACACAGGCCGTTTGGAGCCAGCCCCTGAAGCCCCCAGCACCCGCTCCTCTCATCCCCACTCCTGATAAGGCTTATCGGGCCTGCATCGGCCAGGGA
This sequence comes from Physeter macrocephalus, assembly GCF_002837175.3. NCBI lineage: Eukaryota > Metazoa > Chordata > Mammalia > Artiodactyla > Physeteridae > Physeter > Physeter macrocephalus. Next base: position 53,035,080 of record NC_041230.1, on the reverse strand, counting down.
GGCAAAGCCGCCCTGAGTGATGCGATGCGGTGCGCAGATTTATTACAGGGACTGGACTGGGCGTGACTGTGGCAGGAGCTGGGGAGGGTCGGAGCCGAGTCCCGCCCCAGCGTTCCAGAAGCAACGGCGCCTTGGCGCGCGGTTTGCAGGGGACCCTGGCAGGCGGGCTCGCGCGTGGGTTGCCAGATTGGAACCCGGTTCCGCTGTGGAGGAGAGTTGCTTCTGCAGCGGATGGTCCAGGGGTCACTGGTGGTCAGCGAGGCCGGCGGGTGGGAAGGAGGGGAGGTCGAGGGCAGGTGTGACCCGCCGTCCGCCACCCCCAGCGCCTCTGTCACTGCGGCAGCCTCTGGTGTCCGGGGCGGCCGGGGGTGGGGTGACCCTGCTGCTCCAGGTCAAGTGCACGTCCCTCTTTCAGCCACCACGACCTGAGGCCACTCAGCAAGAAGTGGGCCCAGGCAGGGGGACACAGCCCGACACCCACACGAGCACAGGTCCGGGTCACCTGTTTGAGCAGGTGGTGTTGGTGTGGACGTCTTCAGCTCAGCGGGACGTGGGTGACATTCACCCACGGGGCTGTCCGCAGCAAGATTTGTTCAGCCTCCTGCTTGCATAGTAATCTATGTATAACGACTCCATAGTGATCCATTCATTCAACTGCTGAAAGGCTTTTAAGTAGCTTCTAGTCATCGCCTATTAGAAGTAACGCTGCCTGAGTAGTCGGTACTTGTCTTTCGGTGGCCACGCACACACATTTTTCTTGGGAACGTGCCTAAATGTGGACTCTCTGGGTCATAGGCTAGGCCTGTACGCAGCTTCTGTAGATACAGCCAATTTCCCAAAGTGGTGCGTGGTTTTGAATGTTGCTTGTCCTTACTTGGTCTGTGTCTTGAGTTCAGATTTTGACTCTGTTAACATAAAAGCCAGGTTTGTGTCTGATGTCCCTGGGTTGAGAGGAGGGACATATACAGGAGCAGGAATAATATACATTATATGTAAGCACATTTATTCTTTGTTTACATGTTTCTTGTCTGCCTCTCTCCCACCCTGAACTGTGAACTCCATGAGGTCAGAGACCATGTGAGTAGAATGAGGGCCCCCCAGAGATACCAGGTCCTAACGCCCAGAACCTGTGAACATGTTGCCCCCCATGGCAAAGGGCAGTTCGGGTCACAGGTGAAACAGAGGGGGGAAGATGATCCTGGATTATTTGGTGGACAGGGTCCTTGAAAGTGGGTGGGGAGGCGGAACGGGGAACCAAAGAGGCAGCGTGATGACTCGACTCTCGACGTATTCTGGCTTTGAATATGGAGGAGGGGGCCGCAGGCCAAGGAATGCAGGTGCCTCTAAATTCAGGGAGAGGGCTTCCCTGGGGGCGCAGTGGTTGAGAGTCCGCCTGCCAACGCAGGGGACACGGGTTCGAGCCCTGGTCCGGAAGATCCCGCATGCCTCAGAGCAACTAAGGCCGTGCGCCACAACTACTGAGCCTGCGCTCTAGAGCCCGCGAGCCACAACTACTGAGCCTGTGCTCTAGAGCCCGCGAGCCACAACTACTGAGCCTGCGTGCCACAGCTACTGAGCCTGCACACCTACAGCCCATGCCCTGCAGCAAGAGAAGCCACCGCAATGAGAAGCCCACACACCGCAACAGAGCAGCCCCCGCTCGCCACAACTAGAGAAAGCCCATGCACAGCAACGAAGATCCAACGCAGCCAAAAATAAATACATTTAAAATAAATAACCAAACAAAATCAGGGAGAAGCAAGGAAACAGATTCTCCCCTAGAGACTCCGGAAGGCCCCAGCCGTGCCAACACCTTGGTTTTAGCCCCGTGAGACCCCTGCTGGACTTCTGACCCCCAGAACTGTAAGAGAATTCATGTGCGCCATGTAAGCCACTAAATCCAGGTATTTGTTACAGGAGCCCCAGGAAACAGATACTGTTCATTCCCTGCTATGTCCCCAGGCCCTGGCCCCGTAGCAGGCTCACGATGAAAATCTACTGAGTGAATAAATACAGTAAAGGGAACTCTTCCGCGAGCGCCTGGCGTGCCAGCTGCTTAATACACAGTGAGGGCTCCAGATGCAGCCCATAAAAATACAGGGTGCCCAGGTAACTTTGAATTTTAGATCAACAACAGACCATCTTTTCAAAAAGTATGTCCAATGCTATACTAAAAAAAAAAAAAAAAAAAAAAATTGTTTAGCTGCAATTCAAATTGACCTGGGTGTCTTGCATTTAATCAGGCAGCCCAGTCATTTCCCACGCCGCAAGATGTGCCCCAAATTCACAGCTAGTTAGGGACAGATCTGAGGCCTGAGGGCAGCCCCGGGTGGTTCCCAAGGCCCCCTACTCCTACCCCGGTGCCCTCGGTGTGAGGGAAACGGGCACCCGTATCCCCCCAGGAGCCCCGCGGTGTCTCCCAGCAGATCGTACGTGCTCTGGGGAAGCAGGTTCAAGGGGCATCTCTGCTGAGCAAAACCAGGGACCAGACAACCTCTGGTGAGTCTCTGGGCCACGTCCTGTCTGGTCCAGGGGGAGGGGAGGGGACTGAAATGGGACCCCCGGCCAGACAGCTACGACTCTGGGAGACCTTGGCCGCGTGTCTTGCTGCCAAGCCGGCCTTGCCCTGAACGGGGATCTGAGGAAACAGGAGGGGAGGGCAATCCTTCTTCTGCAGACAGGGGCCCTCCAGAAGGTAAGGCCGCTGGAACACAAGCTGGACAGAATCTTGCCGTTCGATTTCGGGGAGAACAGTACATAAATAGGGTCCACGTGCAATTCTTTCCCCGGCTGGGCGGGAGGAGGACGGGGGTGGGGCGGGGGGGCTTGTGGGGAACCTCACAGACACCTCCAGGAAACACTTTACCAAACACTCTCCCGCTGAGCAGAGCACCCAGGGTGGATGTGGAACTTGCTTTGGCAAAGGGTGCTACTGTTATTTCTATGAGTGAGCGTTCCAGAGCACCTCAGCCCCTTCAAAGGGAGTGGAAAACGCCAGAGATCAAGGGATTTGCCCAAGGGCGTGGAGCACGATGGATGCCTCCGCAGGCCTCCAGTCTCCAGGCAACTGCTCGCCCTGGGATGAAGTTGGACGGCCTCTCCTGGAAGACTTCCAATACGGGAAGCATTCAGGCCTCCCCTGCCCAGCCCTCCATCCAGGTCCCCTGGCCCAGGCGCGATTATCCCGAAATGATGCCAGCCTCGCGCAGATTTGAGGTTTTGCGGGCTTGACTGCAGATATGATCTTCCTGGAGGTGGATAAGGTAATTTTGTACCGTTCCCCAATTAACAAGTTGGAGGGAGGGGGCCTTGCTAGGCTTCTGGGAGGAAACGGGACAACGGCAGAGTCAGATGGGGAAGTCGGACAAAAGGACTGCCTGCAAAGTTGAGGACAGGGTGTAGGGGCCGTCCTGGGGGTGGCACCCTGGGTGCTGTCGCTGCCTCGGGGCATGAAAGAGGGAGGTGCGGAGCTTGGAGAGAGGGGCCACGTGGACGGCAAGGACGGGCTGACGGCCGATGGAGTGAGCCCGATTGGGTCAGACTAGTCAGAGCTAGAGAGGGGCCAGGTCTCTGGAAGAGCATGGCAGCCCGACACCTGAACAAAGTCAGGGATCTGTTACCAAAGAATACGGGGGAGGGAGGCACAGAGTTTGGACATGGGGTGTGTAAGGTCGAGGTCAGGTGGGTTAGGCAAGAGACCTTGTCTCCCAGTGGCGGAGTTGTGACCTAGTCGACCTACAGAGACAGTCGCACACCAACCCTCGTCCATCACATCCTTGTCTCCCGGGGAGAATTATGAGAAACTAAGATTCTACATCACAGTATAGAACTTGGTTATGAATAGTAGATAAACTACACACACACTTTGCCTGGCAAACGTCGCGTCTGTAAAACCAAACCATTTCAGCCAAAAGCCTTCTCGCTTTAGCTCCTTCGGGGGGACCCTTCCGCAGGGCCTGGGCTGGCTGGGGGGCCGGAGGTGTTTCTCGAAGCTTGAAGCTCCCCGAGGGCAGACGCTGTGCACACGGCGTCCACTGCTGCAGCGCGCGGCCCGGCTGAGGTTCCAGAAACGTTCCTACAACCAGGGAAGGAACACGGGCTGCTACCTTCTTTCCCTGACAAACCCCCCTGAAGCAAGGAGAGCCCCATTTGCTATTTTGAGGATCTTCTGACTTGGTCTGAATTGAGGGCCATCCGCCTGGAAACGTTTTGTTGCTGATTCAGTGTCCATGAAATGCTTTGGAATGTCAGTTTTGAGGGAGGGAGCAGTTTCCATGGTGACCCAGCTTTCTCTGACGTGGTCCTCGCTCCAGGCTGGGCTGAGTCACTGAAACATGAGACAGTGACTCACGCGGGGTCAGAGTTCACAGGAATGGTCGACCCGTGTTTTGGTACTTCTTCTGGAGTTCCTCCTGACCAAAAGGACCCTCCAAGCGGGGGTCGTGGGTGGGTGTGGAGGTTGCCAGGTGACTCTCCCTAGGGTGGGGTTTCCCCAGAAATGAGGGGGGCAGCAGACTGGCTTCAGAGAGACCTGGGATTAAGTCCTGCCTGGGATCCCCATGGGCTGTGTGGCCCAGGCCAAGCTAACTAGTCTAAACAGAGTCGAGTCTCTGCCCCCTTACCCGCAGGGCTGGTGGGAGCATTAAGAGAGACGGTGTTTGTAGAGTGCCAGGCACAGAGTCTGCTGGGGTTGGAGATGATTCTGTTTTCTTACCCTAGGACGGAGTTGTCCCGTCCCTTGAAGATAGCTGTTGTTTGTGAAAATCCCCCATCCCTTTGTCTCTGCAACACGTTGTCCAGCAAAGATACTTCATATGTTCCCTTCCGTCTTCTCAACTAGCCAAAAAGAAAACAGACGCTAGAAAGGGAGCCAAATGCCCTATGATCTGTTCTTCCCCCCAAAGCATGACGGCATCTTCTTTGCAGGGTGATGTCGGGAGCGGTCTTATGCCATAGACATCTCACAGCTGCCTGCCTGTGCCAGGAATCTGGTCACTGGGGAAACCTCTGGGCCATTTCCATACGGATGAGGGAATCCTCCAGGACTCCATTCTCAACGCCAAGGCCAGCAAGTCATCTTCCAAATCCAATTACCTGAGATCGTCATCAGCTTTGGACATGTCTCCGGTTGACTGTTCAAATCTGTTGCTGGAAAGCAGTCTTCTCAGCACACAGTGCAGTCGGTAGCTCTGGGGCCTCAGTAACTGGTTGAATAAGTTAACAACCCTGAGACTGTCAATGGCTATTAAGAGAATTACGGTAACCTAACCATCTAAAATGGCCCTATGGCCAACTCTCGGGCCATGAATCATTAGACCAACTTGGTCACATTCTGTTTTCAGGGACCCGGAGAGGTTGTTTGGAGAAAAGAATTGGAGTAAACGTCGTGCCGACAGTTATGCTGGGGTACGCTGGTGAGGCCAGACGAGTGTCTGAGAAATTCAGAAGCGGGAACCTTTTGCATTCTGTTTCACTTGAGTTGTAATAGCAGTTCCTCCGGGAGCGGCTGTACCTTACGATGAACACTGGGCCAGGCGTTTTTCCATCAAGCATCTTGTGAAATCCTCACAGCAGCCTCAGCAATGGGTGTGAGCGTCCCCGCGGACACACACGGAAACGGAGGAGCTTTGCGCTTGTGAACCCACTCGGCGCCCACGAGCTAGGAGAGGGTGAGGGCCCCCCCAAGGCCACAGCTCTGAAGTTCGACGTCTGACTCACTCCACTCACCACGTTTCTTGTCGCTGTTTCCCTCTTGCTTATTCAACTGCCACCAATGGTCCTATGAGTGTCCTTTATAGCCAGAGTGAAGGGGAGATAGATCTCTCTCGCTGTGATTGGTTTAAAATCTAATCCAGGACCACAGGTTCCATTCAGTTGTCCTGTCTCTTTAGGCTCCTTTATTCTGGAACATTCCTCAGTGTCTTTTTTAGTCTTTTTTTAGTCTTTCATGATTGTGATATTGTTGAAGAGGAAAGGCCCGTTATTTTGTTGAATGGCTCTCAACCTGGGTTTGTCTGATGTTCCCTTGTGATTAGATTCCGTTTATGAATTTCTGGCAGGAATGCTCCAGAAGTGACGTGGCCTCCTCAGGGCATCGTATCCGGGGTCCATGATGTCATTTGTCCCATCACTGGTGATGGTAACTGAACACTTGGGTCAGGTGGTGCCTCTCCTCTGTAAAGTTACTGTTTCCCCCTTTGTGGTTGATAAATATCTTGTCAGGAGCTACTTTGAAACTATGCAAAATCCCTTTTACTACCATCCTTTCTCTTACTAGTTTAATACCCATTGGTAATTCTTGCCTGAAATAAGTGTGATAGGAGTAGCTTCCAAATGGTGACTTATCTTCTTATCCCATCATTGCTTCTAAAGTTCATCATTGCAATTCTACCACGAGAAAGAGCTTTTCCTTCTCCCCCAGTTATATACATACAAACCTTCAAGTTGCAGACTTTCAAAGATGAGAACGCGCTTGCGCACGTCCGATCCTGTGAGTTAGTTCACGTGTCTGGCGTACATTGTCACGTGCGTGCATCCTCTGCGAGTGGTCGGGCTTTTGCGTACTTTACTGTACAGTACTGTACAGAGTACAGCATTACAGAATCTTTATTTCAAGCCCAGGATGTCTGGAAGCAAGCGTAAGAGCAGCATTGATGAGCTGGTACTACTGTACTTTTCGAAGTACTGTACTGTAAGATTTAAAATGTTTTCTTTATTTTTTGGGTTTCTTTTTTATGTATTATTTGTGTGAAAAGTATTAAAAACCTATTACAGTACAGTACTATGTAGCCGATTGTGTTAGTTGGGTACCTAGGCTAACTTTGTTGGACTTACGAACAAACTGGACTTACGAACGCGCTCTCGGAACAGAACTCGTTCGTGTGGGGAGGACTTACTGCATTGTATCAATATGGATTCATGAATTCTCATTCTGTTCTCTGGGTTGTAACCCATGATTATCAGCATTTGTTCTGTTGCTCCAATCGTCCTAGACTCGGTCAGCGGGAGTCCCTTTAGGTTGACTTTGACGTGTCCCCGTTCTTCATTGAGCTCTTCCTTATGTCTGTCACAATGAGATGCTCTAGGCTATAGCTGTTCTCCCTCTGCAAATTTCACTTCCTTTTTTCCACGTACTTGCATCCACCATAAGCAGCACTTAAATCCTCTGGTTTGTACTCAAGTACCATCCATGTTTTCACGCGTCTGGCGTTAACTGCAAGGGGCTCTTCTCTGGAAACAGCACTTGAGGGCCAGCAGTTGGCAGGACTGAAAGATAACGTGGGCCCAGACAGATTTCTTGGACCTATGCAGGTAATGCAGCATGTGGTTGTCAGTCTAAGAAGCGGGCTAATCTCCCACGGTTCACTTCAGCCTCACCAATTACCTTCCTCCAATTCTGCAAGTAAAGCCCAGCTGATGGACATTTATTGTTCCAAGATAGTCGTTTAACTTGGAGAATGGAGGATTAAAGCCGTCCTAAGTCTGGATAATGCCCTGGGGTAAGAACGCTTAATCTCCGGGGAGTGCCTCAAACCCCAGGATGTGCTTTCAATGCTTTTTGTGCATTTGGAAGCCTTGACGAGCAAAAAGAAGTAGAAACTACACAAAGACAGAGGTTTTCATCAGTCAATGATCTAAGCCGTCTGCCACTAGCCCATAAAGTATCTGTGTGCAAATTAGAAAAAGATGCTTTTTACCCTGGCAAATATAGCCCAAGCCATGTGCAAGGCTTGTGAGTGCGGTGTGGGCTAGCCACTTGCCCCCTTGTCTACGTACCTTGTGCAGTGAACAGCCTGTACGACTGTACCCAGCGGCCCAGACTCCGAGAGAGTCCTGGATTTTTCTTTCTGCCACAGGGGGTTCTACTGACCGTCCACAAAGGATAAGGAAGGGCAGTTGCACGGTTAAATGTCAGCATGTGGTTGTGTACAAATGTCAACTCCCTGAAACTTTTGCTTTCATGAAGTCCTGTCACCTAGGCAGCCTCAACTCCTGCTAAGGTGAAGGTAGGTTAAGAGGCCTCTTGTCAGCACCTTCACTTTGTTTATACCTCTGAGGTGGTGGCAGGAGAGTCAAGGACGGTTCACTCTGAAACCTGCCGTCGCCAGGGAGGTTCTTCCACGAAAGGTGGCGTCTCTGGAGGTGCCGTGATTACTTAGTGGCCAGAGCATGGAGCAGCTGTGACACAGGGAATCGGGTTGTTCCAATCACGTGCCGTGAATGTCTGAGAATGTGGGGGGACATCTCGGGGGCAGGGACAGGCTGTGGGGAGAGCACGGAGTGGAGAAGGGGGAGGAAGGAGGAGCTGGGAGTCCAGACAAGGAGGAGGCCCCTCTGTCTCATGTATGTCTCATGTTGGCATTTTTATGTCCGTTTCACAGAAGAAACTGAGAGTCAGGAAGCAGTGAAGCAACTTCCTATTGTGAACAAATAATTATACCCCAACGTAATCATGTGACTAAGCTCCGTCCAGATTGCATAGGTTGTATCTGCCTCCTGAATATTACTTCACCTAAGCTTTGCAGGATTCCTATGTTCTTATAGGTCAGGAATGGAGGTGTTAGGATTAGGGTAGATACATTTATAGAAAACCCAAAATAATAGCGGTTGTAGCGTACAAGGGCTTATTTTTCTCTTTTGTAAAACATGTTTAGAAATAGGGAACCCAGGGTCAATACTGTGGCTCCACAGTCATTAGGGATTCAGATTCTTTTTATCTTTTGCTCTACCAACCTTAGTACCTCCTGGTTCAAAAATGCTTGCTAGAGCACCAGCCATCACGTGTGCCTTCCAGGAAGCAAGAAGGAAAAGGGGAAGGTACTGTGTGTCTTTTTACTTTTTCGAGGAGCTTTCCCGGATTCCCTGCCCAATAATATTCACTTACATTTCGTTAGCCAACCCTAGCTGCGAGGGCCAACTGCAGTCTCTTCATTGAGCACATTGTCTTCTGGGATAAACATGGGGTTCTGTTAATAAGTGCAGTAATCAGGGTAGGCTAAGTGCTGAAATCAACAAACTCTGAGTCTCGGAGATTTTAATAAAATAAATGTTATTTTGTGCTCACATCACAGTGCAACACAGTTGAGGGGTGGGATGGGGTCCTGTAGATGTCTGCTCCAACAAGTCACTTAGAAACCCAGGCTTCTTCCGCCTTGTGGCCCCCCTCCCCCAGGTGCCGCGAGGCAGCAGGTGGGGAAAGCCAATGATAACTGGGCACAGGAGGTCTTCATGGGCCGGGCCTGGAGAGGGCACACACCACCCCTGCTCACATTGACCTGAACTCAGTCCTAAGGCCACCTAACCGCCACAAGGCTGGGAAATGTAGTCTCTGTGGCACAGAAGGAAGAGGGGCCCAGGGGCGCTGGCAAACACCAGGGCCACCGGGTAGACAAACGTGCAGTTGGCCGGGCTGCAGAGAGGGATGTCTCTCGCCCATTCAGCTCTGGAATCAACCCAGGGACCCAAGAAAAGGAAGGGCCAGCCTCCCCGAGGCGCAGAGCCGAAAGCCCAGGGCTCTGCCGGGATGATGGTCAAGGCTGGGCGACATCCCTTCCACTGCAGCAGGAAGAGTCCCCTCCCCGGAAACTCGGGGAGGGCTCCCGCTTTCCACCACACTTCCTCTGAAGGATACAATTAGTGGAGCGCTCCAGACAGGGGCCGAAAATCGAGGCCTCCCCACCATGACCTGAATGGATCGTTTGTGGCTCGAATGACAGACAAATGCAATAATTAGGCCTATTTAGTAAAGAGCGGGTGAAAGGTCAAACTTGGAGGCCAACGTCTCCTGTTACTGGCCTGGTGACCAAGTCGGATGATGTTTGCACAGTTAACCGCCGCTCCGCCTGCTAGACCCAAGGCCGACCGCCTCCCTGGGGCTTTCAGGTTTCTTTAAAACCCCATGAGCTGGCACCAGGCTTGCAGGATCCAGCCTCCCACCCCTCCTTGTAGGACCGTACCCCTGACAAGGCCCCGGGGGCTGAGGTGCCCGTGCCAGCCGTGGGTTTCTGCTCATGTGACCGCAGCGGTGGCATCCATGGCAGGGTCAGGGAAAATGGACTCGGGTAATCCGCCAGACAGTGGGTCAGGGCCTCCTCCCGCCCTGCACTCTGAGTTCCCTGCTTATCTCTGTCTTCTTGTTTTTCTCCCTAAAAATCTGATTTCTTTTCATTTTAACCCAAAACAGATGACCCAGCTGCTTCTCAGCCTTTTCATTGCTCCCTGCCTGGGAGGATGTTCGGAGGGTCCCTCAGGCCTGAGGGGTGAGCAGGGCAGGCGCTGCTGGGTGTGGGCTGGACCCCGCTCCCCGGAGCAGGCAGCACACGGGCTCAGAGGCCCCTCATCTGCTTTTAAAGATCGTGCAAAGCCTTCACAGGACAGGATGGGTCCTTCTTGCTTTAGGGGACCCCCTCGAGAAAACTCGGAGCCTCCGAGCCTCTTTCCCGCCTGGTTGTTCTTGCTGAAAAGGGTGGATTCCGCTGGGGAGGGGGCAGAGGTGAGCGTGCGGCTCCTTGCAGGGAAGGCTTCCTCAGCCCCGTCACTCAGGAGAAGTGACCGGCCCAGCGTTCCATCCCCTTTGGCCTCGCAGCAGCCAGGAGGCCCCAGGCCAGAGTCGGTCTCCACCCAAATTTGGCAGATTCTGCCTTGAACTTATGGAGCCTTTGGTGGTGGTTGAGGCGGGGGAGGGAGAGTTCAGTTAATTTGCTCTTAGACAAATACAACTTCCTGGTTCACAGAACAGTAGGATTTAAAACAATTATTTTTTTTTTTAAAGTTTCCATCTCTTTTCTGCCTGTCGTATCCCTTTTTTGCAAATTGACAGTGGGGTGAATGAAAGGGACAGGGCTCAGAGAGCGGCAGACCTGGGGGACGGGCTACCACGGGGAGGGAAAGCTCTAGCAGCCCAGCCTGTCTTGGGGTGCGGAACCCGGAGTTGCCAGGAGAAGCGGTGAGGGACACGCGAGACGCTTGTGCGAGCTCACGTGGCCGCCTGCCCTGCGCGATCCGGGCAAACCTCGCCGACACCCGTGGGGGTGCAGGAGCGGGGGATGTGCCCGGCTGGGAGGCCTGGCGCTGTGTACGGTGCCTCTGTTGGGAGGAGAGCCGGAAGGAGGCCTGCTTTGTTTGTTTGTTTGTCAGTTTGTGGAGGGGGTCATTGTGTGCCCTCAAAAGCTCGCTTGAGTCCAAGGGACAAACCAGGTCCCTCGGGAGGGATTGTTTCTGTTTTATTGTGCAAATCAGAGTTCAAGTGTTGAAGTCACCAGAATATATAGCCCTTGAAAATGAGAACACTGCAGACAGATTGGGCGACGGGGGAAAAGACAGCCTTGTCCAAAAACACGATAAAATTCAACTCAAGAGGCACCTGATGGATGGACATAGAGTCTGTCATACAGAGTGAATAAGTCAGAAAGGGAAAAACAGATACCGTATGCTAACACATATATATGGGATCTAAAAAATAAAAAAAGTTTAAAAAGGTTCTGAAGAACCTAGGGGCGGGACAGGCATAAAGATGCAGACATGGAGAATGGACTTGAGGACACGGGGAGGGGGAAGGGCAAGCTGTGACGAAGTGAGAGAGTGGCATGGACAGATATACGCTACCAAACGTAAAATAGCTAGCTAGCGGGAAGCAGCCGCATGGCACAGGGAGATCAGCTCGGTGCTTTGTGACCACCTAGAGGGGTGGGAGGGAGACGCAAGAGGGAAGAGATATGGGAACATATGTATACGTACAGCTGATTCACTTTGTTATACAGCAGAAACGAACACACCATTGTAAAGCAATTATACTCCAATAAAGATGTTTGAAAAAAAGAAAAAAAAGATAGATAACCAAAGAGGACCTACTGTATAGCACAAGGAACTCTACTCAATATTCTGTGATAACCTATATGGGAACAGAATCTGAAAAAGAATGACTAGATGTATACGTGTAACTGAATCACTTTGCTGCATACCTGAAACTAACACACCATTGTAAATCAACTCGACTCCCGTAAAATTTAAAAAAAAATAAAAGAGGCCCCCGAGATCCTCCTGAATGCAGTGAGGGCTTGGCCTCCCCCAGAACCCAGTGTTCACTACGCAAGATCGTTTTCTAACTGGCAACCACAGCTCCTTGTTCTTGGGAAGTCACCTTTAATCCTTGTGTGTTTAAACCACAAGCTTACGTCACTTCTGAAGGCACCCAGGAGCCTCATGTTTGGGCTGCTTTGGAGCCGGAGGTGGGACCCGCGCCAGTGGGGAGAGTTGTGAAGGGGCGCCTGCCTTGGCCGCAGATGTGGGCGAGTCCGGGTCCGCGTCCCCTCGTCTGGGGCGTGTCATGGGCTCGCAGGAGGCGAGCGTAGCGGCCACCTGCGGCCCTCGCAGTGCACCTGTGCCGTTAGGAACCCTGTCTCTCCTGCTTCATCCACTCCCCCTCCCCGTGACGTCGGTGCCCCTTTACAGATGAGGAAACGGAGGCCCAGAGGAGCTCATGGCTGAAGGCCCCCAAACCAGCCGTGGAGCCAGGCACTGAACCATCGTTCAGGAACCACAGGCTCTTCTTTCGGTACCTGGTGCACATTTGTAGGAACCACGTGATGTTGCCAACAGCCAACTGCTTTTGACCGACAAAAATGACATTTTCATGCAGTCCAGCCTAATAAGGAGCATCTAGTAACGGGAGCTGCTACCCGCTGACCAGGGCGTGTGCTGTTCTCAGATGGACAAAGCGGGCGGGCCAGGCCAGCTGGTAGCATGCAGCATGAGTGCAGCATGCAGCGTTTGGTCAGAAACCATGCGGGAATTGTAACGGAGCCCTTCGGAACACGATGACCCTGTGGAAAGAGCCTCCTTGCTGACAGAAGGAAATCAGCTGGGGCTGGGTGACCGAGCCCATTTTTAAGCTAAAGATGGAAGAGGACCCTCCCACCTTGGACTTTGCAGGTTCTGCTTGTGTTGCTTAACCTAACATTAGGAAATCTGACCTTTCAGGATGAGTTTAAAAACATGAGTACTAATCAGCCCTCCCGTACTGGTTTCGGTTCCCTGCGTGTTACCTGCGCGTTACGTTCTTATACACGCCTTTGGAATTTTGAGGGAATAATTGGATATCTCTGTCCCCATTTTAAGGAAGAGGAAAACGAGGCAGGGAAGAGATGTGTGTTGTGCATTAAGCCAAGAAGCTACATCTGAAGTTGCTGATCTTTCATGCCAGTGAATCATAACTGTTTTCTTCTCCGCTATCCTTTCTTCCTAAGGAGCTTTGTGTTTCTGGCACGAGGTCACTGAAACCAATTAAAACGCTTAAGCTGGTACCTCACTTTTAACCTATCACAGATTCAGTAATAATCTGATTTCAAGTCTCTACAGTGGGTAAAAAGGAAAACGCTCTTCTCTGTGAGATTTTGGTTTCGGTGCCTAATTAGGTTGGTTCCACCATTATTGCATTTTAAAAGTAAAACATGATTTTATAATGAACAGTGAAACCACAGAGGAGATGGTGTTGCAATGGGAATTGTTCAGATAAGCAAGAAAGTCGTACCAGATGCCTGTCCAAGACCAGATTCAGCAGATATTCTGATGTCTGGGCTTGTCCCAAACATTCTGGATTTAAAAGACTGGCCCTTCCCTCGATTTTTTACTCTTTGTGAAAGGAACATTGGAAACGGGAGGGCAGAGATGGGTCAGACTAATCAGAATCTTTTCTAGAATCCAACCTTGGCTGCACTTCTCTTCCCACTGAAAATATGCTGGGCTGGTTCTTGGAGGCTCTGTCCCCACCCTCCCTCGTGTCTCCCGGCTTTCTGGTTTCCACCCACCCTGATGCAGACAGAGGTAGGGTCCCGAGCTCTGGTCCTTGCCGGAGGAAAGGTCCACGCCGGCTGCTTCATATGGCAGATGCTCTGCTCAGATCTCCGCCCTGACAGGGCAGACTCTTTTTTTTTTTTTTTTTTTTTTTGTCTCACCTGGCTGCAAGGAATCTGAAAATTGTAATCTTTTTCTTTAACATCTTTATTGGAGTATAACTGTTTTACAATGGTGTGTTAGTTTCTGCTTTACAACAAAGTGAATCAGTTATGCATATACATATGTCCCCATATCTCTTCCCTCTTGGGAGGGAGGGAGACGCAAGAGGGCAGAGTCTTGAGGGCGGCGTTTCCGAGACCTCGGAGGCCCCTCCTCCCCACCACCAAGGGTCCCTTACAAGCCCAGTTCTCCAAAAACACAGAGAAAAACTTCGCCCAAGGGCTATGATGACAGGGAAGGTACTGGCAGCCAGGAGTAATCCAGAGCCGGCCAAAGCCCGGGGCAGGGAGGGTGTCAGGGTAGGAGGAGGATTTAAACTTGCCCCAAACACGGGGAGTGTCACCATTTTTAAAAAATACTAGAGCAGGGCCTCCCTGGCGGCGCAGTGGTTGAGAGTCCGCCTGCCGATGCAGGGGACGCGGGTTCGCGCCCCGGTCCGGGAGGATCCCACATGCCGCGGAGCGGCTGGGCCCGTGAGCCACGGCCGCTGGGCCTGCGCGTCCGGAGCCTGTGCCCTGCGACGGGAGAGGCCACGACAGTGAGAGGCCCGCGGACCGCAAAAAAAAAAAAGTACTAGAGCAACCAAATTCCTATGTCTTTCCTCACCCCTCCCCTCTTTCCCTACACCTAGATCAGAATTTCATACCCAAAGTTCAAAACTTTGAAAGAAGCCTTTAAAATAAAGAACTTTAAAAAATAAGGTACATTAAATATACAAATTTACCTCGCTACAGATCAGTTTCATGATTATCTAGTATATGCCCGATCAGAGGCAGTGACATTAACTGGTTCATATTTTGCATGTTTGGCAAACGTACTGAGCACCTACTGTGTGCCACGTGCCGTACTAGGCGCTGGGGAGAGAGCAGAGCTTGAAAAAAACGGTCAGAAATCCCCGCCCTCATGGAGCTTTCACGGGAGGCGGGGGCGGGAGCAGACAATAACATAAATAAATCAGCGGGATGGCAATAGGTGTTTTGGAGAAAAGAGAAGTAAATAGAGGAAGTAACTGCGGTGGTTTTTAAATGTATTTTTAATCGAACTACAGTTGATTTACAGTGCTGGGTTACTTTCAGGTGTACAGCAGAGTGATTCAGTTTTTTTGTTTTTATAAATTAATTAATTTATTTTTTGTCTGCGTTGGGTCTTCGTTGCTGTGCACGGACTTTCTCTAGTTGCGGCGAGCGGGGGCTACTCTTCGTTGCGGCGCGCGGGCTTCTCATGGCGGTGGCTTCTCTTGTTGCGGAGCACGGGCTCTAGGCGCGTGGGCTTCAGGAGTTGTGGCTCGCGGGCTCTAGAGCGCAGGCTCGGTAGTTGTGGCACACGGGCTTAGTTGCTCTGCAGCGTGTGGGATCTTCCCGGACCAGGGCTCGAACCCGTGTCCCCTGCGTTGGCAGGCGGATTCTTAACCACGGCGCCTCCAGGGAAGTCCACAGTTTTATACATGTATATATTCTTTTTCAGATTCTTGTCCCTTATAGGTTATTACAAGGTATCGAATATGGTTCCTTGTGTTATACAGTAGGTCCTTGCTGTTGGGTAATTGCAGCTTTAAACAGGACTCTCAGAGATCCTTGCCAGATTGCCTTCCGTGTGCTTCGAGGTCAGTGTTACTGTTTGTGCCCATTTTACAGGTGAGGGAACTGAGGCTCAGCGGTTAGTTGAATGAATACATGAAGGTTGTCAAGAGAGTGACGGGAGTCAGGTTTAAATCCAGATTTGCCCGACGCCACTGTCCAAGCTCTTTTAACTATTTTTTTTTATTACTCGGTACGTTGTGTTTTTTCCTAATCGTTTAACGGGCTGTCTCACATCATGGCCACCCCCCACCCCGGCCCCGGCAGCAATTATCGTCCCGTTTATTGACGAGGAGATGGAGGCCCAGGAAGCAGTTTGCCGATGGCCCCACCAGGGCCGGGCAGCTAGCCAGGACTGGCCGTTTCTGAGCGTGAGGTCAGCAGATTGTCCCACAGGCTCCGTCCTGCTGGGACCACCGGTTATATCTGATAGTGAAGGACCCTCCTCTCTGGCCAGATCTGTAAAAAGTGACAGAGTGACCTCTGACCTGATTTGGTCTGGGAAGCTCCGGCCTGAGCCGGTCATAAAGCTGAGAGCGTAAGATTTCAGTGAAGATTGAGGCGTTTATCGCAGGAAACCCTCCTTAATTGCTGTTAACTTAAAGCCCTCTGTCCTGCATGACCGCCGCTGTAGGCCTCGATTTGCACCTCAGGCCTCGGGGACAGAGAAGGGGACCGGATCCCTCAAGGATCCCGAGGAGACGGGCAGCGGCCACTTGCTGTCTCTTCCACTTGTCTGTTGGTTTTTGTTTTTTAATTTCAAAAACAAAACGAACAGCGGTGTGGAAGTGGCCCGCTGGAGCCCACTTGTGCCGGCAGGGCTGGCCTTCCCGAGCCTCCCTGATTACAGCAGAGGCAGGCAGACTGCCTTTGTCGGGGATAATGTGCCCTTGGCCGTGGGAGGAGCCTGAAGCTTTTCTTGGGATGGCTCACCGATGCCTAACCCAGCCTCCACCTCGAGAAATCTCCTGGGGGAAGCTTTCTTCCTCTTATATCTATATTCAAGTACACCCCCCTTTTTAATTAGGAAGAAAGGATAGATGCTTGTTTTGACAAACGCAACCAGCAGAAATGAACGCGAACAAAGAGTACCCATTTCCCTCTCATGGCTCCACATCTTGCAGGGAGAACCACTGTTGTCAGACTGAGGAGTAGCATCCAGAAGTTTCCAGTATTGGTTCAAGGCTTTTGATTTTGTACTTTCTTTACAAAAAGGGGGATGCTGTATATACATAGTGGTCTCCAGCTTGCTCTTTCACTGACTGATTTACCACGGGCAACTCTCAAAGTCATGGTGAAAAATGTATTCTTTTCCAAGCAGACGACTGGATTAGTTCAGAGACCCCATGAGCCAGTGCCATTTTTTTTTTTTTTTTTTTTTTTTTTTGTGGTATGCGGGCCTCCCTCTGTTGCGGCCTCTCCCGTTGCGGAGCACAGGCTCCGGACGCGCAGGCTCAGCGGCCATGGCTCACGGGCCCAGCCCCCAGC